>NW_006408720.1:5007032-5037645 GCF_000296735.1 Chrysochloris asiatica | reverse complement strand
AAAAAAAAAAAAAAAAGAACCAATGAAAAAAAAAAAAAAAAAACATTGTTTTAAAAAAAAAAAAAAAAGAACCAATGTGACAAAATAGTGGACTAACTTTCAGTATTACAGCAATAATTAAGTCATCACAGTATGACAAATGGACAGATGAGTGGTAGACATTTTAGATTAGGGGCAGGAAAAACATTATATATGTATATATATATATTTTAATTTACCAGCACTGAAATTACTGAATTTAAATAAATATTATTCCAAATCTTTAGGTTATCAACACTTGATGCTCTTTCTTAATACACTTTTAGACACCCGTGAAGAATATATAGTTCTTCAAGAAAGCATAGAGTATTACTAAAAACAGAAAATCACAGTTTAAAATAAAATGTAACATAACTCAAATTTCAATTCATTCATAGCTCAAAGCATACTAATTATTTCTTTAATTAAGAAAATCCTTCACAGATTTTTAATTGAAACACTCTAAAAGAATAAGGATTTTAATTTCATCCTATTTATGAATGTTGATAGAAAAATTCCCTTTTTTTCCCATATTATAAAGAGCTATTTATTTCAGGTCTTTCACAGAAAAGTGATTTAAACATATGCAAATGATTTTTAAGTGTAATTCAAGTACTAGAGTGGCTAATAATATCAAATGAGTGCCTTTCAGCTGCATTCCCTCATCTCAGTATTCATTTTAAACCTACTTTTTCTATGTAATGATATACTTCATTAGAATTTTTAGGTTTTGATAGCCTCAATATGAGTTGTAATTAATTTAACAGCAATGAATTTTATAAGTTTACAACTTACAGATTTTTCTTCACTAAAATATAACCTGTCAGAATATTCTATAATTATCGATTATAGTCTACACATGTATTGGGGCTCCTTTAATAATATGTTTATCTTTTGTAAAAATAGTATTAAAGACCAGAGAGTGAAAGTAAAGCTAAACATCCTTCTAGTGATGGATACTTCCAGGAGAAAGGATTTCATCAGCATATCACTCCTGGAGTCTCTCTCTTCTCTAACATTCTTGCAGAGTAGAGACATTAGGATTTATCTGAGAGCATTTTCCTGGTGTAGGATAAGCATAGGACTGCAAGGTCAATTTAATAGCAAGGTTAGTGGTTCAAACTCACCAGTAGCTCCTTGTAAACGCTATACAGGATCACTATGAGTTGCAACTGAATCCACAGCACTTAACAACATAACAACAATTGTTAGGTAATCCGGGAGTCAAGCTGTAGAATAAATACCAGACACTCCTTGGAAACCCTGTACAGTGTCACTGTGAATTGGAACCTACTTGAAGGCACTTGACAACAACAACAACAACATTATTTGGGAAGAGTAAGTTGGGTATGCTCTGCTTAACTTCCATTTCTTTCTTTAAAAAATATTGTTCTCTAATCTCTATTGCTTATATTTTAAAGGTTGAGTTCTAGGAACGTGGATTTACTTCAGATTTTAGCAATCAGTGGACTTTTGTTTGTTTACACAAAGACTAATATTACTGGTGTGGTGCTGTAGGATAACCACTGGACTGGAAAACAAAAGGTCAGCAGTTCATACCCACCAGCCACTCCTCAAAACTCCTATACAGGATCACTGTGAGTCCGAAGCAACTCAATGGCACTTAACAACAGCATTTATTGTACTTGTGAGGAAGCTGTACATTGACCAAGAGGCAGTTGTTAGAACAGGACAAAGGGATACTGAATGGTCTAAAATCAGAAAAGATGTGAGCCAGGGTTGTCTCCTTTCACTAAACATACTCAATCTGTTTGTTGTGCAAATAATCCTAGAAACTAGATTATATGAAGAAGAGCATGGCATCAGGATTGGAGACAGACTTATACACAATCTACAATATGCAGATGATACAACCCTTGCTTGCTGGACATTAAACAAGAAGTTAATGACATTAAGAGAATTTAAAATATTACAGCCTTCATTATGGATTGAACTTCAATGTAAAGGAAACAAAGATATCCACAACTGGACCAATAAATAGTATCATGATAAATGGAAAAAAGACTGAAGTTGTCAAAAAACTCATTTTTCTTAGATCTACAATCAATACTCATGGAAGCAACAGTCATTAAATCTGTTTCAGAAAACCTCTTTAAATTTTTCAAAAGCAAAGATACCAATTTAAGGACTAACCATATGCCTAAACCAAACCATGGTATTTTCAGTTGCCTCATATACATGTGAAAGTTGGACAATGAATAGGGAAGACCATAGACGAATCGGTGCATTTGTATTATGGTGTGGGAGAAGCATATTAAAAGTATGATGGTCTTTCAGAAGAACAAACATCTGTGTTATAAGAAATATATACAAAATGCTTCTTAGAAACTAAGATGGTGAAAGTTCATCTATCATACTTCAGACATGTTATCAGGAGGGATCATTCCCTGGAGAAAGGCATCACTCATAGTAAAGGAGAGTGTCAGTGAAAAAGAGGGAGACCCCAATGTGATGGATTTGACACAGTGGCAACAAAAGTGGGCTCAAACATAGCAACAATTCTGAGGAGTGCAGAACTGGTCAGTGTTCCATTCTGTTGTACATAAGGTCGCAATGGGTCCGAACAATTAGAGGACACCTCACAAAAACAGTATTACATTATTCAAATGATTTTTAGGATGCTGGTAACCTTAAATCATATATGTATGTACATATATATGCAAATATATGTTTTAAAGATATATATGTAAAGAATCCTGATGAAGTAGTGGGTTGCATGTTACATTGCTATCCGTACTGTCAACAGCTTTCGTCCATCATGTGCTTCGCAGGAGGAAGACAAATTTTTCAGCTGCTGTCAAGATTTATAGCCTCAGAAACCCTATACAGGGTCACTGTGAGTTATAACTGACTGAACCACATATAGTCAATCCTTACTGTTCATTGTAGCAGATTAAAAAACAAAACAAAACAAAAAAACATGTCTGTGAGAACTGAACCTAAGCAAAGGAACAGAGATCATGACTAAGATATTAAACACCTTCAATTTAAGCAAACTAAGAGCTGCATGGATTCCAGAAACCAACATCCAAATTACGCAGACTGCACATCCCACAGAATGCTCCTAATATTCTCAAGGCCCCTAGAAGGGTCAAATTTCATGTCATAGTAGGGTAAGTATTCTACCCAGCGTATGTGTAGAGGTTTCAGAAGATACCTTCTGTGGGCTGCAGAGGCCTTAGTCATCAGGATTAATTCTAGCAAAGCTAAATTTTATTTTTTATAAAATAGAATCTTCTTATATGATACCCTTTAGACATTAAGAAAGGAGCACTGGTAGCCTAGTGAATTACTAGGTGGGATTCTAACCATAAGGTCAGAAGTTTGAATCTACCTGTCACTTCTTGGGAGAACGATGAGGCTTTCTGCTCCAGTGAATATTTACTGCCTTGGAAATCCTATACAGCATTGCTATGAGTCAGAACTGACTTGTTGGCACACAAAAACCACTATCACCAGACAATAAGAGTAGAACAATTATTTATCATTGCATTGTGATATTCAACTTTTTCTTGAAGAAATGTAAACCTTTTATACAGCAAGACAGCTGGATTCCAGGCAGTAGCTAGTCTGCTGAACACAAAACCAGTAGCTCAAATTTACCAGTTGCTTTATGGGAGAAAGATGAGGCTTTTTGCTCCCATAAAAATTTAGTCTCAGAAACTCTATATAGGGTCACTGTGAGTCAGAACTACCACCAACAACATCAGTAATGAGGTTCTGGTTTTAAGTTATAAGTATCAAGCTTAGATCATGACCCTACATGCATTTGACACTCAGAGATAAAGAGATAACTGTAGAAGAGCTAAACATGAAATTAGGGAGTTGATCCATATGCTCAAGAGATGAAAAACAGTAAAGTCATTCCAAGTAATGAAGTTATGCTTCATTGGCTGTCCAGTGGTTTTCTGTGCCTTTTGAAGATTATGTCTGAGGAATTTGTAGAATTGGGAGTCTAAAAAATAGCATAACATGAAAGAGTCATAGAATAAGATGGAAGGTAGAATGTTAGCAAATTAAGTCTATGCTTTGTTTAGATGAAAACATTTCCTGGATGTGTAACCAAGACCAGAAAGTGAAGGTGCAAAATGTGGTTACAAATCGAGCTGCTAACCTCAAGGTTGGCAGTTCAAAACTACCAGATGTTCCATGGGAGAAAGATGAGGCATTCTGCTCCCATAAAGATTTGCAGTCTCAGAAACCCTGTTCAGGGTCACTATGAGTCGGAAATGGCTCCACGTTACTTAACAACAACAAGAACAATAATATTTGCTTGAAAAATATGCTTGGCAGATTCAGACTCAGTGATTTAAAATATTTTACAAAAATTAATGAGTAGACAGAAAATTTAAAGATGGTAAATGGAACAAGATCTTTACATCAAATAAATAGCTATCTTTAACATGGTAGAGAAGGAAAGAGACTAGCTTTAGAAGCAAGGCAGTAACAGCATTTCTGAAAAGAGGAGAGCAAGGGTTGGCAAATAAAACAATAGAAGCATCTTCCACTAATGCATTGAAAAATTCAGCTAGATGAGTGAAATTAGACACAAAAGGACAAATATTGCATAAGACCCTTATTGTAAAAGCTTAAGAAAAGATTTCCAATCTAAAAGAAAAACTCTTTGTTACCAAGGGAAGAAGGGAAGGCATAAGTTAGGAAGTAAGCACATGTTAGCTTTGGTGACAGGGAAGGTAATATATAAGTAGGAGAGCATTACAGGAGAAGGGGAGAGGTTAGATGAATAGGGTAGATAGAGCAAGACTTAGGGAGGTATGCATGGGATAAATGGGATAAAGGTAATTAGTGATGTAAACACAACCTTAGAAAAACAGGGCTCTGTGATAAAGGAATTGAGACAGTCAGAATAGGTAAAGAAGGGGAAATAATGTTAAGGTGGTGACTGTTTTGTGGATATTGGTTTCCCCTGCCTTCTATTGTAAAATAGACATTTAAGTATGGTAGAAAGGAATATTGGGAATTATTATTACAGAAGGCTTAGAAGCCTGTCTTCAGCCTATAACTGTTTGGATTAGCTTAAAGGGGAAATAGAATTTGCCCAGGGAAAAAGGATTCTTGTTAAGCTTTTGTAGAGTATGTGGCCTTAAGTGGAATCCTGAGCCCAACCCAGGACTTTCTGAGGTGGGACATTTCCACTTGAAAAGACATGGAGATCAACCCAGAAATGCTGGAAGAACTGAAGATATTTCTTGAAAGAAAACACAAACAGATTGTTTGGCTATTAGAATATCAAGCAAGTTGTTTAACTTAGAGCCATCAAGGTAGGAAAAATCTGTCCATAAGGGTAAACCCCTTTCTAAGATTGAAACTCAAATGAAACAAAAAAGCAGTATTGTATGCTCTCTGCCGAATGTCCTAGTCTACTTGTGAGTGGAAGTGGGGGAAAGTCAGCAATAAAGACATTGGCCATGTTACATTGATGCCCCTTAACCTTGAGATGAGAAAGAGAAGAGGAAGACCTAGCTGGTTTGAAGTTTAAGGTGGCAAATGATCGCCCAAACCCATGGACACTGACTTAGCCACTGGGACCTAGAGCTTAAAGTGAAGCAGTCAACTGGTCTAAAGTTGGGAGGAGGCATGAAAGAACTCCTAAACTTGCAAATAATACCCATTTGACCTAGCTTGGATGTCTAGCTGACCAAAACTCGACCCAAAGAAGATAAAGAAATTTGATAGAGGGAGGAATCATAAATTGCTACAGTTTGATGAATTGTACTTTTAGCTTATGAATGAGTTTTTGTTATTGTTAAGTGCCATCGAGTCAGTTCCAACCCATAGTGATCCTATATAGGATTCCCGAGAAGCAGCTGGTGAGCTTGAAGCACCAAACTTGTGGTTCAAACAAATTTGCAGTCCAACACATTAACTCACAGTACCACACCAGGACTTCTCTTATGGAGGTAGTTGCTTAAAATTCCAAGCAAAAGAGAAGGATTCTTCATATCAAGGATAAAGCTTGCCTCCTCAGTACACTAAGCTGATGTTATTGTTGTTAAGTGCTGTCGAGTTCCAACCCATAGCGACCCTATGTTGGGTCTCCGAGGAGCAGCTGGTGAGTTTGAACCTCCAACCTTGAAGTTCAAGCAACTTTGCAGTCTGGCGCATTAACCTACAGTGCCACACCAGGACTCCGCAATGGGTTAATGTTGTTGTTGCTAGGTGCCATCGAGTCAGTACTGACTCATAGAAACCCCATGCACAACAGAACGAAACACTGACCAGTTCTGGGCCAACCTCACAATTGTTGCCATGCTTGAGCCCACTGATGCTGCCATTTTGCCAATCCATCTCTCTGGGGGGGGTCTTCCTCTTTTTCTCTGACTCTCCACCTTACCAAACATGATAGCCTTCTCCAGCGACTGGTCCCTCCTGACAATATGTCCAAAGTATGAGAGATGAAGCTTGGCCATCCTGGCCTCCAAGGAGTACTCTGGCTGCACTTCTTCCAACACAGATCTGTTGGTTCTTTTGGTAGCCCATGGCACTTTCAATATTCTCTTCCAAAACCATAACTCAAAAGCATCAATTCTTCTACAGTCTTCCTTATTCACTGTCCAGCTTTCGCATGCATATGAGGTTATTGAAAATACCATGGCATTGGGCTAATAGGGCTAGGCAATTTAGACATTGGCTATCAAAAATGGAAGGTCTATAAAGGCACAAAGTGGTTGGCATACAAGTTTACATGAATGTATTTGATTCAGCATGAGGGAGGTAACTTATAAATCCCACTGAATAGTTTTCCTCTTTTCTAGATGGGTCTGGCAAAAGTGGATGAGAGACGATAGAGATAAGATTTAACAATTCAATCGTGAATAATTGTTATCAGGACTAATTCCAATTGTTACAACTATAAATGTAGAAGATATGTAACTAAAAATTGGAGTAGTTAATCTTTCATTTCAGAAACTGAGACTCTAGGACCAGCAAGAGGGAAGAGCATGAGTAGAGCATGGGATCCTAACCAGAAAAGCAGTGACAGCAGAGAAGTTGGCAGAGGCAATGGGACCCAGAGAGCAGCTGAGGACTCTAGGCCCATGGACTGAGAAAGGCTGTGTGACTGTGGAAATGAGGCTGGCTTGCAAAGTGTGCCCTTTGCATACTTTTTTAGATGAATATATAGTTTCTGTTTTCTATGTGAACACCAAAAAAAAACAAAAAAAGGGGAGTGTTGACAAATAAAGTTAAATACTGTTAATGGATGGTGTATGTAGGGAATTATAATAATTGCAATGAAACAGAATGATTTACTGAATGTAAAATTGATAATCTGGCTTATAAACTTTCAATTCATTCACAATAAACACTGAGAAAAAGAAAAAAGAAAAAAAAATCAGCTAGAAATGCTACTCAAGTCTAAAACTCTCATTATTTGAGCAAAGGACATGTGATATTGGGTTATTGTGCTACACTGCAAAGTCAGTTTAAATCGCAAAGTCGGCAGTTCAAGCTCATCAGACACTCCTTGGAAACCCGATATAGGGTCGCTATGGATCAGAACTGACTCGATGGCACTTTACAACAACATATTCAGAAATCTGCTGAGTAATTTTGCAAGCCAAATAGGACAAAACCTTCTTCTGGAGAATTTATAGGTTTTAACAATTCCATAGGAACAAGGTAATATAATAAGCCTCTGTAAGATCAGACTGTATATATTAGTCCATAGCAAAGAGAAACATTATGATGAGTAAAATTAGTCTGTTTCAAAGAGACAGCTATTGTGGGGAAACACTATTGTAAAAAAGTCAAGAAAGAATGTGCCCTTGGGTTATGTAAATGATTATATATTTCTGAGTGTGTTTGTGTGCATCAAAAACAACAACAGACGGAATAACAGCAAATACTGTTGAATGATGGTTCACAGAGGGGATTGTAATCATTGCAATGAAAGGAAATACCATAAGATGAGTGCAAAATTGATGTTCTCTCATGTAACCTATTGCTCAATTCACAATAAAAGCTTCTTTAAAAAGTCAAGAAAATGTTTTCATTTTATAATAAGCTTTCTATGATGATTATCATGGGTGGGAGGGAAGGGAGATTGATTTACTGGGGAGAGCATAGACACGTGCTAACTTGGGTGCTGGGGAAGGCAGCTACAAAGAAAAGGAAGGATAAAATAAATTGTTTTATTTTTTCCATATACTAGAAAGGAAACAATGTATACTTATTTTCTCATTAGGATAAACTATCAGAAATTTTCTCAAAAATGAAAAAAGAGAAAGTAAAGAAGGGGTTATAAATGAAAAGAAAGGAGAAAGAGAGAGAGACAAAAAAAGATCTGGAAATAAATAGTTATGATGGCTGTGCAACACGATGGTTCACTGAAAAAAAACCCCAAAAATGTGTGTGTTGGGGGGGGGGGGCGGGCAGCTACAACACTTTAAAAAACGTCATGTCCATTGCAGCTAGGATACCAGAACAATGTTGTCATTACTGATAGTTGCCATGGAGTAGGCCCCAAACTTATTGAAAGCAGATGCATAGAGACCTCTGGGTTCAAATCATTGTCATCTACAGAGTTTTCATTAGCTGATTTTTCAGAAACAGATATTCTGATTTTTCAGAAACAGATATTCTAACTTATCTGAGTCTTGAAGCTCCACTGAATTCTGTTCAACATAGTTTGTTGTTGTTATTGTTAAGTACTATAGAGTCGATTTTGACACACAGCAACCCTGTATAGGGTTTCTGAGGAGCAGCTGGTGAGTTTAAACCACTGACCTTGCAGCCCATACAGACCTTGAGGTCATGTGCTTATCCTATAGTGCTATACCAACACAAGTCTTATCTGAAAGACAAGTGGTGTTGTTCTTGAAGTGCATTAGCCACAAATCAAATCTAGGTCACCCACATAAGGCTCAAGAAAAAGGGGATATTAGATTCACTTTTAATCATAACTCTTGATCTTCCTACTTGGTTCTTGATTATAATAATTTAAACAACAGTTTAACTGTCGTGGGGTTAAATCTCAGTTGCCACTACTTCTAATATACTCCTTGGCTATTGTTTTTATTTCCTGATGCTTGTGGGAATGCACCTATAGGTGCATGCCTCATCACACATTGCCCATTGAGACCCCAGATACTTCTCATTGCCTATGCACACACATACCCTAGAAGCATTGGGAGAGTCATATTAGTGTATCAAGCTTTGACCAATGAGAGATGGGTTCTATGGACAAATTTAAATAAATTCTTTTTCCTTTTATCATGGATGAAGCATTTGAAAAAAAAAAAGTTTCTTATGGAGTCCAGTGTGTCACAGTACGATAAGCAAAGAACTGCTAACTATAAGTTTGACAGTTCAAACATACCAGCCACTCCTTGGAAACCCTATACAGGGTGGCTGTGAGTTGGAACTGATTTGACAGCACTTAAAAAATAATATGCTTTCTATGGTTTCACTAAAGTCATCCTGTTTGATAAGTAACCAGGCCATCATAAACTAAGGTCAACTCAGTTAAGCACTGAATGCTATGGTTTTCCCACATTCTCATACTCCCAACTTTTCCTTCACGCTTTAATTCCCAGAATAGCATTCACCATAAAGTGCCTTTCCAAAGCTTTTGTTTTCTATAGAGGTCCAGTTATGATAAGACGTGAAAAGATTTCTAGTATACTAGGTAAGTAAGTTCAAAAGAGTTTGGTCATGCTTCAAAAGCCACTATTTGAGAAAGGAGTTAGTGTTCATAAATGATTACTTAGCTCCCAGATATTGTAAACACAGTTCCATTATTTATCTCTTAAGGAAATCATCTGTCTGAAATTGGATGCAAAGCTAATGTATATGAACAATTGGCATAGACTAACAGGCATTTCAGGATGACTTAATGAAAGCATGTTTTCACTCTGTAATCTCATTTCTTCAACTTTCATTGAGTTTATTTCAAGAACTTTTTTAAAACCAAAGCTGGTTTTGCTTAGAACAAATTCTTCTAGGTGCTGTAGATGAGTGTGTTTTTGAAAATTTTGTGCAGATGAAGTCACACTCAGATAATCTTTGAATTCTCTAAAAGAAAGTCACATCACACTTGCTACTGATCTAATTAAAATTCTGAGATAGTGAAAGAACTGAGCTAATCCTATGGAAAGAAGCAGCTCAGAATGTAACTCATGAAATAAGCCATACTGCAACCAGGCTCCAACATCCCCTAGGCCTCATAGTAAACAGAGTAAGAAATGGGAACAATTTTAATATCTTAGGACTTTTGACTCAAGGGGGCCAGATAATGGATTTGGGGTTCTTAAATCCATTTAGACTTTTGAATCTCTGGATTTTAACTTCCATGGTAATTTACTTTTTTGATTAAACTTTTTGATTGACTTCAAAATAGAATGAGATGTATAACTATCTTTGGGATGTTTTTATGTTCTTGGAATTTTGCTTTGGGAGTATCTTTGTACTGTTATATAATCTCAACACAGAACTTTACATGAGCTATTTAGACATGTTGGCTGGACATCATTGGAGAAATGAAAGATAATTAGAATGGATTTTCAAATTTGAAGAGCATATTATTGGAGTCAAAACTATTTTTATGACTCAAGTCAGCATTTTCTGAAGGCAAAATTCTACACTATCCACCGATAGCTCCAGTTTATATCCAGATAGTAATTTCAAGAAGTACTATTATATATGACTTGAGAAATTTCAAGAAGGATGATTACACTGCAGATTGAACACAGGCTTAATAGTTTTCAGTAGTTTAAAAATCAAAGATTAAAAAGAGTTAACATAAACAAATAAAAAGGAAAGACAGAAAGAAATACCTGGTAGTGTAGATGAAATACCACTGTGTTCTTATTCTCTTAGTATATTCCTTGTTAGAGTCAGCTATTACAAGGGCTTATGTGGTTACTCCAGTGCAGGTTTCTCCTGCTGGAACTGAGATCATAGGGCATGTGGCATGCAGAGACCACATAACAGATGGGCTGTATTCTGTCAGCATGTAGGTTTTCTGCCAGTGTGTTCTTTCCAAAATGACCAGAAAATAAGCAAATTCTTAGCAACATCTCTACCTGTCCTTGTGTGTATACACCATTTTTGCTAAATTTAGTGTAAACAAACAACAGCAAATAAAAGTGAAAATATACTTTGCTCTGAAAAAAATGATTCCTGATATTCCTGGATTCAAATACATCACACTGAAAGTATTAAAAATGTCACTTAAGAGATGATCATTTTGAAGGAAAGTCGCATAAGTATGTATAAGCTATTTATGGTTCGCTTCATGGGCTGTCATTTGAAGAGCATTTAAAATAGAGTAATCTTAGAATATTCTATAATTCCTGCACTCAATTAGATAACCTTTCTTTTGTTGTATATATAAGGTTAACTATGAATTTAACTGAGTAGATAACACCTAAGAATATAAACAATAACTAGAATATTAACAAATATCTGACAACTGGAAGGTATATGCTTTCCCGGTCTTGTTATTGTTTTTATTTTGCCTGTTAATTGCAATTATTCAAACAGAATACTTAGTAAAGCAGCAAACTAGGATCAGTGGCAATGGGGTCAGAAAAGCTGTAAGATGTGTTGCAGAAAGAGGCTATAAAGTTGATGGCACTTTCTTCTAACATAAATATTTGATGATGACTTCATCAAACTCATGTTTAAAATATTATTTTATTAGTGAAACAGAATAGAGTACAAAAATAGACCTTCACAAATATAGTCAACTAATCGTTAACAAAGGAGCAGATAAAATTCAACATTGAAAAGATACTTTTTTCAACAATTGGTACTTAAACAACTGCAAATACATTTTCAAATAATAATAATCTAGATGCAAAAAATGTTTAAATAATTACCTCAGAATTGATTATAGATCTAAAATTAAGATATAAAACTTTAAAATATATAGACGATAACAGGAAATAATATAGGTAGACTTGAGTTTGTTGATGACTTTGGAAACAACACATAAACCAAGCATTATAAAAGCAAAAATTATAATTGGACTTCATTATAATTAAAAACATCTTCTCTGTAAAATATATTTTTAGGAGAATGAACAAAAAAGATGTCCAACATACCAGGAGAAAATCTTTTCAGAAGATATATTTAACAAATTTCCAGCATCCAACTGTACAAAGCACTCTAACAACTCAAAAATAAGAGAATACATTATCCAACTACACATTGGCTTAAATATCTGAATAGACAGCCCTCATCAAAGAAGATGTATAAATGGTAAATAACCAAAAGAATAAACGCTCAAGATCATATGTCCTGTGGGAATCTCAAACAAATTCAATCCAACATAATATTCAAAGCATGACCAGCATTAAACACTGGCAAAGACTTGGAGCAACTGGATCTCTCATTCATTTGGGTGGCAATGCAAAAGACAGTTTGGCAGTTGCTTGGAAGCTAAACCTAGCCTTACCATACAACTGATCAATGTGTGTCTAAATATTTAAATGAATCAATTAAAAACTTGTGTTCACACAAAAACCTACATACAAATGCTTACAGCAGCTTTAATCATAAGTGCTCAGATATGGATCACCAGTTCTCTATCAGTTGGCCATATGCTGGTAGTCTGCTAAAATCTATGCCATCAATATTTTAAATACCAGCTGGGTCACTCAGGGTAGACAGGTTTCAGTGGAGTTTAAAGACTAGCAAGAAGAAGGAACACTTCTGAATGGTTAGCCACTGAAAATTTTTTTAATAACAGTGGAACACTGTCATATATAATGCTGGAAGAAGATCCCCTCAGGTTGGAAGACACTTAAAATACAACACTGGAAGTATTGCCTCCACAAAATACAGTTGACTATGATAACATGAATGTAGTAAAGGTTTGGGGGCTTTTATTTTCTGATGAAAATCAAAATGAGAAGAAATACCTGTAAATATCCTTGAATAATCAGAACATGGATTATCTATGTAAATCTAGGAAAACTGAAAGTTGTTAAAAATTAAATGTAACACATATCCTATGTATCAGTGTGCTGTAATGGACTGTTTTAACATTAAAAACAATGTTCCAGGATTTACCATGAAGTACAATACTATCTGTGATAGGATAATATTTTTATGCCTACAAGAAAGACCACTTAATATCACTGCTATTTGAATTTATGCACCAACCACTAACATCAATAATGATGAAACTGAAGAATTCCATCAACTTCCTCAGTCTGAAGTTGATCAAATATGCAATCAAGATGTACTGATAATTACTGGTGATTGGAATCTGAAAGCTGTAAATAAACAAAAAAGATCAGTACTAGGAAAATATGGCTTTAGTAAGAGGGAAAAATGATTCTGGGGTTTGTATGATAGAATTTTGCAAGACCAACAACTTATTTATTTCAAAAACCTTTTTAAAATAACATGAAAGGCAACTCTATATTTGGACCTCAGCAGATGTAATATATAAGTCAGAAATTTACTACTATGACATGCTTTGAGATGGAACCCATTCAACCATACCGAACAACAACAATAAAAGTTACAATTAACCAAACTGTCCTGTAAAATGTGAATGGCTGTACAAACTACAGCAAATACATACAATAGTTACTTCCTCCTTGCATAAACTATCATCTAAACAGCTGTACTCTACACTCAGAAAGCCTGAAAGACAGGTACAGCTAAGAAAAAATTGTAACTGCAAATTTAGAACACATGATATGATTAATTTCTTCAATATAAGAAGAAGTAAGTGGCTAAAATCTTTACTTAAGTCAAGATAAATGAAAGAACAATGTATGGGAAAGAAAAAAACAAAAACCCACTAAGGACTAAATATAGCAACAAGATAGAGAGAAAATCAAGAGTTTCAAGGAATGTGATTTAGAGACCAGAGAAGACCAAATGAACAAATGAAAAAGTGCTTTTATCATGTTTAAGCTGTTATTCCTCCAAACTCAGTCTCCCTCACCCCTTTTTTAAGCTTTCCTTTAAGCACATATCTTCATTCATATTTATTAAGAAAAATTCCCTTAACGTATTTTACCTTCTACAGACTAAGAATGGGATTGCTGAATCTCTACCTGGAGTCCCTGGAATGAGAAGAACACTGTAACCCTCCTTCAGGTATAATCCCCTTCCCAAGTCAAGCAGTCCATGGACTAAATGCAAATGTGGACGTTGCCATTCATCTTACAAAACTTCCTCAAGGTATTTGGACAATACAACAATGGCCCTAAACTTGGATTCTATAACCTGTGCAGATCTCTTCAAAGGACAGTTTCTTTTCTTTTTATTTTTTTCCCTTGAAGTGATAAAAAGGTGGAAAGAACTTGTGGTTGTTTGGAAGAGACATCAAGGTTTATGTGTGTATGTGCTGAATGGAGGCCCTATAAATTTTAGACTTAGACCTATTTAAAATGTGTGTCAAGCAAGAAGGTGCAAGTTAGTATGGCTGAGATTATCCCTTGTTAGAATCTTGCTTTCCTGTAAATTTTCATGAATCCTATAGATACTTAACATTGTAATTACCTATTGATAAAATCATTAAACCAAAGCCACTGTCATTAGCTGATTCATCTCCTTGCAACTCCATTAGGCGGATTATAACTATAAATCTTTAAGGGAGCAGACAGCATCATCTTTCTCCCCAATGGAGCCATTTATGGGTTTGAACTGCCCATTTTGTGATTAGCTGCCTAATGTTTATCCCACTGTACCTCAATAGTTCTTTAATTCTTGATAATAATGTCATAATTATTTTACTTGTTAATAATTGTTTTATAATTTTGCACAATATTTTACAAAAATAATTCTTTAAAAATGATAAGGTATTCTTGCTAACAATACTCACAAACATGGTAGAAGTCATAAAGACACTTGAAATTATTTCTCCCTTCACCATTGTTGACACTAAGCCCTTCTTGCCATATTTTTTTGTCTGTGTTTTGTGTCTAACATTTTCAGTTTCACATTTCATTAATCAGAAAAGATGAGTATCATCTGTTTACTCAATATTTCTTCCTTCAGGAAACCTGAGAAAGCATTGTAAACTAACCTAAATTGTTTGAACTCCATTTGAAAACTCCACGATTAATACTTATCTATTGAGAGTTATTTTATTCTCTATCATCAGCACCTAGCCAGATGTACCTTTTTTAATAAATGGCTGATCCCTTCAATCCATATCAAATAATATTTTGATTATTAAATGTTGAAATTAAAACTTTTCTTTAAAATTCTGAATTGACTACTATTATCTACATGCTTATTGTATGCTACTGATAGTTTATAAACCTTTATCATCATCAAATATTTTTTTAAAACTTCTAATTGTTTGTTCTGCAGATCTTTAATGACATTGTTGCTGTTAAGTGTCATCAAGTTGGTTTCAATTCATAGCGACCCTCCATAGGATTTCCGAAGAGTGGCTGGTGAGTTTTAACTGCTGACCTTGAATTTCAAATCAACCTTGCTGTCCAGTGCTTATCCTACAATGCAACACCAAGATTCCTTGATGGCATTACTCAGCTTATTTTTTAATTATAAATATGACTTTGCATATAATCTGTAAAGAAAGGTGTTCTCTTTGCATTTGAATTTTTATTTCAATATTTGAAGTATTTTTTTTCTTGACCGGGGAAAATAGAATTTTTGTAATACATGTATAATCCCTAAAGCTGCTTATGACATAAAAAGTTTGCATTGATCACAATTTATATTTGCAGTTGCATAATTATTAAAAATTCAGCTAAGCATAGGATTCAGTTATGAATTCAATTTAATCAATAATGAAAATGTATGCTTATGCATTTGTAAACCTCAATTCTTAAATAAAGTTTATGTACAACAACTAATGTTTAAAGTTAATAGAGTAAGCCATATTTTTTTCAAGATTAGACATTATAAATGTCTAATGAAAGGTAAGATGATGAAAGGTAAGATTCTTAGTAGTGTTTAAACATAGGAAATTGAAAAAAAGTAATTAATTTTGAGGAAAAATCACATTTGTACTTAGAAGTAGTCTAAAGAGTAGGGTGTATTTCAATACATTTATACAAAATGATACTGATACTTTATTTCTGAACATATCTTTCTAGTTCATCCATCATTTATTTACAAATATTTACTGAATACTTGTTATGACAAAATGTACTTGCCAAGGGGTTAAGAAGGACACAAAGATGGATAACACCTTATATTAGCTATAAAGAAACTGGTTATCAGTTTGTGTGTGTTTGTGTGTATATGTGTCTATTTTTCTTTTCAAAAAGTAGAAAGTAATTAATGTCTGTTCTCACTCTAATTTATTTTTAAAGCCACAAACCAGTTGCCTGACTGTAGATTGTGATTCATGGAATCTTCTTGTACTTCATAGTTGAACTGTGCTCCAAAATGTTTCCATAACAGTGACTTTTCAGAAGTACATAGCAGTGCTTTCCTTGATAGGCATCTCTGGGTGGCTTTGAACATTCAACCTTTCCATCAATAGGTAAGTATTTAACTTAAGTTTCTAACCCTAGAGACTTACCTAGGAGTCTAAATTTACTGTTATTTATATCTGTAAAATTATCTAGATTTCACAATATAGATAACATTAAACTAAACTGTAGGAGTCCTGGCATGGTGCTACAAGATATGCATAGGACCACAAAGTGGGTTTGAACCACAAGGTGGTCGTTCAAACCCACCTGCTGCTTCTCAGAAACCCTAGACAAGGTCACTATGAGTTGGAGCTGACTTGATAGAACTTAAAAAAACAAAACTAAACTGTGGGACAAAATATATTTAATCAGTTTAGTCAAACTCAAGAATTCCAGTTTGGAGGCTGGAGAGACAGAGTCAGGTAGGACAGGATCCTTTGGGGAGACATGGAAAAACCAGAGAATGTGCTTTCACATAGCAGCTCCTGAGCTTTGGATCTAGTGAAAGATTCAGGGTATCAGTTTCCTGCATCCACTGGTGGAAAATTCTGACTGATGAAAAGGAAAATATGATGATTTCTGAATCGATCGGGATATGGGACTCTCCCTGGGGCCACTCCACCTGGACTAGTTCAGAGGGTTGTGACACAGCCAGAATGATAGTGCTAAAAACCATGGAGTGGTATTTGAAAAGAGAGGTGTGGTAGATTTTACATATTTCTTACCTACTCTCCCCTGTTGCACCCTTTCTGCCCAAACTGGGTACCTTCAAGCAGATGGAAGTGCATCCCTAAAAGCATCCAATGTTGTGCCCACAATTTTCACATGGCATAATGAGAAACCCCATTGGTCCTATGGGCTGATCCTTTGGTGGCTGCTTACGATGTCTTACTCTAGGACCCAGCCCTAAAGTTGACCAGGATGGGACCCTTTATTCCTGCCTGTTGTTGTTGTTAAGTGCTGTCAAGTCAGTTCCAATCCATAGTGAACTTCCAGAGAGTTTCCAAGGAGCAACTGGTGAGCTTGAACCACCAATCTTGTAGTTCAAATTGACTTTGCAGTCTAGCGCTTTAACCCACAGTCCCACACCAGGACTCCAGCAGGTCTGGCCATACAGACAAACTATATGAACACTCTATAAAACCCCAATATAAAAGGCAAGAGCCAACACCAACTACTACATAGAAGGGCACAGTTATTTTGAGAATTACGTTGTGTACACACAGATACCTAACTGACATTCAGTGATAAAAATAGTGGACAATCTTTCTCTCATTAACTTCTCAGTATTTATCTGCATACCTCCATGGTGGTGACTAGAGGAGGGACCTCAGTGAGTGGACATCCCCAAGCCACTGCTGGAAGTTTCTACTGTGCACACACACTGAACGGTGCAGCAGAGGCTTCTGGTCAGTCAGCTACAGATTTATTTTTGTTTTTGAGAGGTAGTTTTTTTCTTTGCTTTTATATTATTTCTGTTTTTGGTCCTTTTGATCTCACTTTTTTTTTCTGGGGGTGAGAGCTTTCTCTCCCTATGTTACCCAAGAAGAGACAGCAATCGTGGCCATATAGCTACAAGCATATGTCATAATATCCCACCATCTGGACAGGGGCCAATACTAGTTTCTAGGCATTAGACGTGAATAGGGAAGCCTATCTCCAGATCACATCCACCAGGAGACACTCAGTAAGCTTAACAACACAGCAACATACATTCATTCAATTATTGAAAGCACATCTAACTACCGAATATGTCCAAGAAAAAGCAACAAAAGATTTCAGCACATGTCCCAAAACAGAAAAGAATAACTGAGACAAATGAGCTCAAGGTACGCATAGACTTTCCACACTTTGGACTTGCTTGAGAAGGAATTCAGAAGAATGATATGGAGGTGAATTCAAATGCTCCATAGAAGGGTTGAGGAAAATAAGAACAACATCAGGAAAATGCTAAAAGAGCAAGCAAATCAGATAGATATAGCATTGGAAACAATTCAAAAGCTGCAAAAAGTGATCCAGATGATTACTAATAAAATATCAGAAATGACAATACACTGAAAGGGCAAAAGAGTAGAACTGAAGAGATGGAAGTCAGAAAAAACAAATCTCTCAATACTGCTAAGATTGAAGAGTAAGCAAAAAAAAAAAGAATTAAAAACATCTGAGGCAAGTCTAAGATTCATGATGGATAACATGAAGAGAATAACTTAAGAATTATTGGCATTCTGGAACACGATGAATCATAGAAGTCCACAGAGGAGGTAGTTGAGGAGCTACTTGAATAAAATCTCCAAAACATCTTAAAGGATGAGGAGATAAGCATTAAAGAAGCTGAACAAACCCCAGGAAGGATAGACCCCAAAAGAAAATCACCAAGACATATCATAATCAAATTCTACAAAAGCAAAAACAAGAAGAGAATCCTAAAAGCAGCCAGGGAAAAGACAATTGTTACCTATAAAGGCAAGTAAATCAGATTAAGCTCTGATTTCTCAGCAGAAACCATGCAGACAAAAAGGTAATGGGAGACACATATAAACCCTTAAGAGAAAAGAATCTACCAACCAAGAGTTGCCTATCAGCAAAAAGTGTCAATCAAATATGATGGTGCAATGAAAACATTCCAGGATAAATAGGAACTAAGAGATTTTGTCAAAGCCAATTCAATGCTTCAAAACATCCTAAAAAGAGTTCTTTGGAATGAAAACCAACAAGAACAGACAAAAACCAGAGATTGACAGACATGGCAACACCACCCGACACTCAGTCCACATATAGCAGCATTCTGAACAGAAAAAAATTAAAACAACACATTCCGAAGACCTGGAAAGCCAATCAAATATCAAAATATTAACAATGTCAAAGAAGAGAAAAATATAGGAACAGAGTTCCAGGTGGTGAGGAGGTCAGGTAGATTGCAGGATACAATAGATTGTCTTAAATGGAGAGACAAGTTAATAGACTACTGGGTAACAACAAGCAGAACAAGGAAACATTATAACTATGAAGAAACCTACTAGAAATAGCACACACAAAAATGAACTCAGCACAAGAAGGCATACAGAACAAAGGGACATACAGCACCATTAAAATTAACATAACAACAACAATTAATTCATATCTATTGATAATTACACTGACTGTCAATAGATTAAATGCAGCAGTGATGAGACAGAGTGCCAGAATGAATAACAAAACAAGACCCTTAAATATGCTGCCTGTAAGACACACATCTTACATATAAAGACAAAAACAGACTAAAAGTTAAAGGATGGAAAAAAATATACCAAACTAATTGCAATAAAAAACAAGCAGGAGTGGCAATACTAATATCTGAAAGTAAACTTTAAGACAAAAACCAGCATAAGAAATAAAGAAGGACACTATCTTATGATTAAAACATCAATTAAACAAGACAACATAAACATAATAAATATCTATGCTCTCAATGAAATAGCACTAAGGTATATAAAGCAAACCCTACTAGAATTGAAGAAAGAAATAGATAAATCTAAAATTATAGTGGGAGACTTTAATATGCCACTTTCGAAAAGCAATAGAACAAACAGAAAGAAACTTCACGAAGTTACAGAGGAACTAAACAGCACAATCAACCATCTTGACCTCATAGATGTGTACATAGCATTCAACCCAACAACAGCACAATACACATTCTTTTCCAGTGCACATGGGCTATTTTCCAGAATTGACCGTGTGTTAGGTCACAAAGCAAGCCTCAATAAATTTACAAACATCAAAATACTACAAAGCATGTTTTCAGACCACAATACTATAAAACTAGAAATCATCAATAGAAAGACCAAGGAAATAAAGTCAAACACATGGAAACTGAATACCACCTTGCTGAAAAGAGACTGGGTAGTTGATGCTATTGTTAGGTAAGTACTGAATCATAGCATACTTATACACAGAAGAATAAAACATTGCCTGATCCTGAGCCAACCTCATTATTGTTGCCACACTTGAGCGCATTGATGCTGCCACATTGCAAATTCATCTCATTCACCATCTGCCTTTTTTTCTCTGACACTCCAATGTACCAGACATGATATCGTTCTCCAGCAACTGGTCCCTCCTGACAATATGTCCAAAATATGAGAGCTGAAGGTTGGCTATTCTGGCATCCAAGGAGCACTCTGGCTACACTTCTTACAACACAGATCTGTTGGTTCTTTTGGCAGCCGGTTGGACTTTCAATATTCTCTCCCAACACCATAACTCAAAAGCATCAATTCTTTCATGGCCTTCCTTATTCACTGTCCAGTTTTTGCATGCATATGATGTTATTGAAAATATCCTGGCTTGGGTCAGGCCCACCTTAGTACTCAAGCTGACAGCTTTGCTCTTCAAAAAGGTCTTGTGAAGCAGATTTGCCTAATGAAAAATGTAGTTTGATTTCTTGACTGTTGCTTCCATGAGTATTGATAGTTGATCCAAGAAGAATGAAGTCCTTGACAACTTCAATCTTTTCTCCATTGATAAGAATGTTGTTTATTGGTCCAGTTGTGAGGAGTTTTGTTTTCTTTACATTGCTAATCAATCCATACCGGAGGCTGTACTCTTTGATCTTCATCAGTAAATATTAAAGTCCACTTGTTAGTCAG
Source organism: Chrysochloris asiatica (assembly GCF_000296735.1). Classification (NCBI taxonomy): domain Eukaryota; kingdom Metazoa; phylum Chordata; class Mammalia; order Afrosoricida; family Chrysochloridae; genus Chrysochloris; species Chrysochloris asiatica. Next base: position 5,016,602 of record NW_006408720.1, on the reverse strand, counting down.
TTTGTCAAATTGTTGTGACTTGTGAGTTGCTGTGATTCTCAAAGCTATGTCACCAGTATTTTAAATACCAGCAGGGTCACCCATGGTGGACAGGTTTCAGATGAGCTTCCAGATGAAGACAGACTAGGAAGAAGGAGTGATGAACTACTTCCGAATATTTAGTCACAGAAAACCTTATGAATAGTAGAGAAACACTGGCAGATACAATGTCAGAAAATGAGCCCTTCAGGTTGGAAGGCACTCAAAAAATGAGACTGGGTAGTAGGAGAAATTAAACATGAATTCACAAAGTTCCTAGATAAAAATGAGAATGAAAACACAACATACCAAAATCTTTGGGACACAGCAAAAGGAGTGCTGAGAGGACAATTTATTGCTATAAATGCACACATCCCAAAAGAAGAAAGAACCAAAATTAACACATTAACACAGCATCTCCAACCATTAGAAATAGACCAAAAGAGGGAATCTACAGTCACCAAAACAAAACAAAACAAAAAAATAATAAAGATTAGAGCAGAAATAAATGAGATAGAAAACAGAAAAAAAAACTATAGAAAGAATTCACAGTACAAGAAGCTGGTTGTTTGAAGGGATTAATAAAATTGACAAACCATTGGCAAAACTAACAAAAGAAAAGAGGGTGAAGAAACAAATAACATGCATTAAAACCACATGAGTGATGTCACAATTGAACTAAAGGAAATCAAAAGGATAATAACAGAATACTATAAAGAGTTGTCCTCCAACAAATTTGAAAACAGAAGAGACGGATACATTTTTATAAAAACACGACCTACCTAAACTTACACAGAGTGAAGTTGAAGAATTGAACAGGTCATCAAAACAAAAGAAGAAATTGATCAGGTTATCAAAACATTCCCAATCAAAAGAAGTTGAGATCCAGATGGCTTCAGACTGGTGAGTCCTACCAACCAATCAGGGAAGAGCTGTCACCAATTTTATTCAAATTATTATAGAATATAGAAGAGGATGGCACACTTCCTAATACAGTCTATGAAGCATGCATAACCCTCATTCCAAAACAAGGGAAGGACATCACCAAGAAAGATAATTATAGGCCAATGTCCCTCATGAATATAGATGCAAAAATTCTCAACAAATCCAAGCCAACAGAATCCAGAAGCACATTATATATATATATATACCTTGAGGAAGTGTGATTCGTACAGGGATGCAAGGATGGTTCAACATTAGAAAAATAATTAACATAGTCCACCATATACATAAGAAAAAATAAAAGAACCACATGATCATATTGAATGATGCAGAAAAGACATTTGACAAAATCCAACATCCATTCTTGATATAAACACTCAACAAAGTAGGAATTGAAGGGACATTCCTCAATGTTTAAGAGCATATACACAACACCAACAACCTACATTATTCTCAATGGAAAGCACCTTGAAGCCTTCCTTCTGGGAACAGGAACCAGACAAGGATAACCTTTGTCACCATTCTTATTCAAAATTGTGCTGGTAGTCTTAACAAGAGCTACATGGCAAGACAGGGAGAATTAAAGACATCCAAATTGGAAAAGAGGAAGTAAAACTTTTGATATTTGAGGATGATATGATAGTACACATAGAATACCCCAAAGACACAGTAAAAAAGCTACTAGACCTCATTGGAAGATTCTGGAAAGTGGCAGTATATGAGATCAACATTAAAAAATCAGTTGGATTCCTCTATATCAAAAACGACAATGTTGAAAAGGACATTAGGAAAGCAATACCATCTACAATAGCCACCCAAAGGATGAAATATTTAGGAATAAATGTAACCAGAGAAACAAAGGACCTATACAAAGAAAACTACAAAACACTAATACAAGAAACCAAAAGAGACCTACAAAAATGAAAGAATGTACCATGATCCTTGAAAAGAAAACTTAACACTGTGAAACTGTCAATATTGACAAAGCAATTTACACATATAATGTAATCCCAATCCAGATTCCAATGATATTCTTCAAAGAGACAGAAAAAATAATAACAAACTTATCTGGAAATAAGAGAGACCCAGCATAAGCAAAGCACTGCTTAAAAAGAAGAAGAATGTTGGAAACTTCACGCTTCCAGATTTCAAAATATACTACATGGCTACTTTTGTCAAAACAGCCCGGTACTGGCACAATGAAAGATACATTGATCAATGGAACAGAATCGAGAATCCAGAAATTAAGCCATCCACATATAGCCAAAAGATTTTTGATAAAGGGTCTACATATATTATATAGGGAGGAAATGATCTTTTCAACAGATGGTGCTGGCAGAACTTGAAAGCAATATGCAAAAGACAAAAGCCTTATACAAAAAACAACTCAGCATGGATTAAAGAACTAAATGTGAATACCAGAATTATAAAAGCCATCAATGGAAAAAATAGAGACAAATGTGAGGGCTCTAAAACAGGGCATACACGGACTACCAAACAAAATTACACAAACAAAAGTAGACAAAATAGATGATTGGGACATATTAAAAATTAAAAATTTACGTGCATCAAAAGACTTCACCAAAAGAGTAAAAAAGGGAGCCCTCAGAATGGGAAGAAATCTTTTGCAATGACACATTACAAAGAACTAATTTCTAAAATATATGGGAATCTACAACACCTCTGGAAGATAAATAAAAATAAATTAATTAAAAAATGAGCACAGGACATGAACAGACATTTCACCAATGAGATCTGGGCAGCCAACAAACATATGAAGAAATGTTCATGATCACTAGCCATTGGAGAGATGAAAATCAAAGCAACAATGAGATATCATCTCGCATCAGCAATTGCATCAAAGACAAAAAAATGTCAAAAAATGCTGGTGAGGACAATAAATGCTGGTGAGGATGTGGAAAGACTGGGACCCTTCTACATTGTTGGTGGGACTGCAAAATGGTCTAACTACTTTGGAAAGCAATATGGCACTTCCTTAGAAGGTTGGAAATAGAAATACCATATGATCTAGCAATTACTCTACTTAGTATTTACCCACAAAAATACGAGCCATAACATGAGTAGATATATGCACACCAATGTTCATAGCAGCACTGTTTACAATAGCAAAAAGATGGAGACAGCCTAAGTGCCCATCAACTGAATAATGGATAAACAAACAGTGGTACATACACACAACAGAGTATTATGCTACCTTGAAGAATAACAAAAAAAAAAAACCAAACAAACCTGTAAGCCATCACATGAATGGATGAACTTTGGGGACATTTTTCTGAGTGAAAGTAGTCAGTCACAAAAGGAGAAATGCTGCATAGGACCATTATTGTAAAAGATTAAGAAAAAGAACCCACACTAAAAATGGGGGAAAATCTTTGCTGATCACTGGGATGTATGTGGTACGGTGAGGGGAAGGAGGGGACGATGGAGCACAGGATATTAATAGACCCAGGATAGCTTGGGTACTAGGGGAGGGGGGGGCAACATATAAGAAGGGGAAGAGGAATGGTAGAATAAGGTGGATGGGAGAACAGTTAGGCAAGTTTGTATAGGCTTAGTGGAACAGAGATAAATAGTGATGTATGCTCCACCTTGGAACAACAGTGCTCTGGGATACAGGACTTGAGGCATATTTTGAATGGGTAAAAAAGAGGGGAAATAATGTTAAGATCTTGTCTGTCTTTTGAATCTTGGTTTACCTTGCCTACCATTTAAAAATACACACGTGAGGCGGGAGAGAAGGGAATAGCCAGAAACATCACCATAGAAAGCTTGTAACTCTGTCTTCAGCCTATAACTGATTGGAATACCTAAAAGGGGATTAGAGTTGACCAGTGAAAGAGGTTTCCTGTGGAGTCTTTGCATTGCATAAGACCATGGGTGGAATCCTGAACCCCATCCAGAATCTTCTTAGGTGGATAATTTCCACTTGAAAGGACAAGCAGACCATCCTGGCGTGGCTATAACAACAGAAGATAGATACTTCTTGAAAGAAAAGACCAGCAGGAAAAATAAAAAAACAATAATGGCAGTCTGACTGCGTACTACAAGAACAAGCAAGTTGTTCACCCAGGAGCCATCAAGGCAAGTGGTCGAGTACCCCCAGAGCAAACCCCCTTCCAAGACTAAGACTCAAATACATGAGGAGACATGTGGTCTGGTTGGTGACCACACTGGCCTCCGGTAAGCGGAAGTGAGGGAAAAACAGCAATGAAGTTGTGAGCTAAGTCTGACCACATTCGATAGATTTCTGTGAACCTAGGTTGAGACCTGGTTGGCCAGCAGTATGGCAAGTACTGGGGACATCTGAGCCCAGGGACAGGGACTTTGCCACAGAGGACTAGAGCAGAGAGTGAAGCATCCAGACAATATGAAGTGAGAGGAGATGCACAAGAACACCCATATTTGCTTCAATGACTGGATGATCATAACTTGACTACAAGAAGAAAGAATAAGAAAAAGAGAATAATCCACTATAATTTGATGAACTTGACCTATACTTATGGATGTAATAGCTCAAAAGAGGGAACAAATATTTACAGCAAGGATCACTCCCATCCCCTTGGTACACAGAGTTGACAAGGATGGGCAACTTAGACAGGGGCTACAAAGACTTACAAGCTTTCAAGAGGTGGTCTAGTTCCAGAGGGTACAGGGAATGGTAGAATCCCCACTGAGTGGTTTCCTATCTGTTTGGACAGGGCTGATGAAAGGAGATGGGGATAAGACTGTTGTGGTACAATAGTGAGTAATTGCTATCAGGACTGACTATGAGGGTAGGAAATGTAAATGTAGATGTTTTGTAACAAAAGGAGGGGAGTGGTTGATTTTGCAGTCCAGGAGCAGAGGTTCCTGGGACCATCAATTGAGAAGAGTGGTGTGCAGGACCCTACCCAGAAAAGCAGTGACACCAGAAATGGAGGCAGAGACGATAATGTTGAGAGATGGAGCAGCTGGGGACTCTGGACTCAGCAAGGGAGAGGGACTATGTGCTGATGGCCAGGGGGCAGGCTTGCCTTTGGTTGTTTGATGATGCATGTAGGGGATTGTAATCACTACAATGAAGCAAAATACGATAGGATGAATATAAGCTAATCTTCTCCCATGTAATCTATCACATAATTCACAATTAAAAACTTAAAAAAAGAAAAATAAAATTGAAAGTTTACAAAAATTAAGGTGACAGAATGCATTGTAAGAATGATATTCATGTTGAATAGTATGCTTCTCCTTATTGTAGATATCTTTGTGCTCTAAGGGAATTCATAATGAAATAAGTCCTGATAACTTAGTTCATATATCCAATCATTCATTACATTATGAAAATGATATCAAACCTAAGAATTTTTGAGTATTAAGTATGTGCTAAAATTTGTTTATAGTAAATTATATTTGTCTTTGGTAGGTGTTATCAAGTAGGTTCCGACTCATAGTGACCCGACACATAACAGATAGAAGTATTGCCAGGGTCTACGCCATCTTCACAGTTGTTGCTATTCTTGTTCCCACTGAGGCAGCCACTGTGCCAATACATCTTGCTGGGGGTCTTGTGTTTTTCACTGACCCAAACATGAGGTCCTTCTTCAGGGACTGATTCCTTCTGATAACACGTTCAAAGTACGAGAAACAAAGTCTGACAATCTTGGCTTCTAAGGAACATTCTGTCTCTACTTCTTCCAAAGCAGATTAGTTTGTTTTGGCATTCCATTTTATGTTTAATATTGTTCTCTGAAACCATAACTCAAATGCATTAATTAGTGTATTGTCTTACTTGTCCAATTTTCACATGCATATTTCATTGTTTTTGAGTGCCCCTGAGTCTGTCCCAACTAACAGTGACTTTATATAGTGTTTCCAAGGAGCAGCTGGTGGGTTCAAACTGCCAACTTTGCCACACTAGAAGTCAAGGCCATTATAAATACGATGTTGTAGGTTAGGTGAACCTTAGTTCTCATACCATCTTTGCTCTTGAACACTCTAAGGAGGTCTTTTGCAGCAGATTTGCCTAATGCAATGTGTCATTTAATTCTTGACTGCTGCTTCCAAAAGTGTTGACTGTGAATCGAAGCAAAATGAAGTCTTTGTCAACTTCAATCTTTTATTATCAGGACATTTATTGGCCCATGGGTGAGGATTTTTATTTTCCTTAAGTTGAGTTGCAATCCATACTGAAGTCTTTGATCATCATCAGTAAGTATTACAAGTAGTCTTTACTTTTAGCAAGCAGGGCTGTGTCATTGCACATAACAAGTTGTTAAAGAGTTTTCCTCCAATCCTTATGTCACACTCTTTATATAATGCACCTTCTCAGATTATTTGCTAAGCATCCAGCTTGAATAAGTATGGTAATGAATACACGCCTGGTGCACACCTTTCCTAATTTTAAACCATTCAGTATCCCCTTGTTCTGTTCCCATTCTTCACAATGTTATCCATAGCTTGTCATGATCCACACAGTGAAAAGCCTTTTCATAGTCAATAAGATACAAGTTAACATCTTTCTGGTATCATCATCTGTTTCCAGCCATGATCCATCTGATGTCAGCAAAGATAAGAAGTACAGAAATGATATCCGTAGTTCCGTGTCCATTTCTTAATGTGGGATGTGTTTCTGGAAGTTCCTTGTTATTGTAGTGTTGCAGTTGTTATGAATTATCTTTAGCAAAATTTTATCAGCATGTGATATTAATGACAGTTTGATGATTTCCACATTCTGTTGGGACACCTCTCTTTGAAATGGCACAAATATGGATCTTTTCTAAACAGATGGCCAGGTGGCTCTCTGCTTATTAGTTTGGGTCCTGGTATAGCACTGTAGGATAAGTATTATACTGCTAACTTCAAGGTTAAACCCACCAGCTATCCTTCCTAAGCTTTAACCAGGATTGCTGTGAGTCAGAACCAATTCAACAGCACTTAACAACAACCATTATAACATATATTGTTTACACAACAAGGCTTCTTTCTACAATACATAAGACTACCACGCATCATAAGGAGCTCTGGTAGCGTAGTGGTTACGAATCGGGCTGCGAACCGCAAGGTCAGCAGTTCGAAACTACCAGCTGTTCCGTGGGAGAAAGATGAGGCTTTCTGCTTCCGTAAAGATTTACAGCCTCGGAAACCCTGTACAGGATCGCTATGAGTCGGAATCGACTCCACGACACATAACAACAACAACAACAACCACGCATCATAGTCAATTTGACAACAGTCAATAGAAATTCATATTAAACCACTAAGACATTTAACAACAAAAAACCAAATATATAAGCATAAGAAACACTGGTAGCATAGTGGATTATTAGCTGGGCTACTAAGCACAAGGTCAGCAGTTTGAATCTACGATCAGAAAAATGAGGTTTCCTTTAAATCTCATAAAGATTTAAAACCTTGGAAACTCTCTACAGGGTCACTGAGTCAGAACTGACTCCACAACACTCAACCACCACTACCATACATCAGCATATCTAATCCATAGAATAACCATTTTAGTTGGATATTAGTGTTTATACTTTATTTAGAAAAGAACAAATTGTAGCTCAAAAGAATTAACTGGATCACAGACACATGAGTCATAAATGGCAAAGGCAGAACTTAAATTATGAATCTTATGCAATTATTTGACTTTGTTTAGTTAGGCAAAGAGAATGTTTTACGCTCCCATTTTAAAAATAAAACAAATGTATATACCAGATACAAATGTAATTCAAATAAATTATCATTTTCAGTAAACCCTTTTCATGTGCTCTTTGTTGACTGAACTAAATATTTATTTATTGTCCTTTTACTATTTCATAAGAGTTGCTTTCTGATTTAATTTAATTTATTTTATTTTATAACTGGATGTGGCAATACACTAAATTAATGTTTGATTGGTTTCAAATCTCAAAGCAACTGTATTCCATACTTTTTGCCACAGGTTTACAACCCCCTATCTCACATTTTATTTTGCTTATCTTATTCACTTGTTTATTGGCTATGAAGCATGCATTTTTCATTTGGATCTGGTATTTAAATAACTAACCTATTTCCTAAACTTTGGAGGAACAGGACTAACCCACATTGTCCTAGATACAATTGAGTTTTTATTGGTTACGCTTCAATTGCAAATTATATGTTGACTTACCCCAAAATAGAAAGATTTGACTACTTAATGCACAAACAAATAAATCTGACCAACATAATCCAGAGTAAAATCAGTATAATGATATTGAATTTAACTTCAAACATTAATTACACACATGGTCCTTGTTTTTGTTGTTAAGTGCCATCAAGTTGGTTCCAACCCTATATAGAGTTTCCAAGGATCAACTGGTTAGTGTGAACTGCCGACCTTGTGGTTCAAAATGAACTTGTGGTCCAGTGCATTGTTATCTTGCAGCATCTTTGGCATTCTATATAACCTTTAAGAATCATCTTCCTCATACATACTCATTCCTACATCTCAGAGCTTTGTAAAGATTTAATGAGCTAAACAATATAAAGTAATAAATAGGTATGTGATACATTGAAAGAAAAATGTTAGCTCTTCTATGCCCTTATAATAAACATAGCAACAAGAAAATAATTAAACAGAAAGACATCACATGTACTATCACTTAATATCTTCCATATAATTTGTGATTATATTTACTACACAGTATTTATATAATGTTTCATTCTTATACATAATACCATCATAAATCACAGATGACTTCACAGAAACTAATAACAACAATTTATATAAAATCCACCATACCAATATTTTCTAAGGATAATTTTAAAACACTAATAAAAATTATAATGGGTAATAATGTTTACTCTGTCCAAGAAAGTATAGTTATTTGTGTAATAAAGCAGAAGGATTACCACACATAAAAAGAATACTAATAATAACACCGATAGAGGTAAAGTATAAGTCAGACCACTGTGTGTTCTAATTCACCCTACTTAAGAATTGCTGCTTCATTTCCCTGAGAGAAGAAAACATATATGGAGTCAGAATAGGACCAAGAGATGACTTGAAAATTTTTATTATGTGGATTCATGAAAACTACATTGTAAAAATTACCATCTAATTTTTATAATTCTGAACTATTGGGAGTAAATTTGGAGGCAAGATGACAAGCACTGTGTTGTCATGAAGTGCCATCGAGTTGATTCCACCCCATAGCAAGCCTGTACAGGGTTTCCAAAAGAGCAGCTGTCCAGCATTTGATAGTGATTAATTGGTGGCAAAGGCTTTTAATTGTGTGGATCCTGACAAGCTATGGACAACATTGAGATGTATGAGTATTCCAGAACACTTAATTGTACTTCCGAGAAATCTGTACCTGGACCAAGAAGCAGTCGTTCGAACAGAACATGGGAACACTGAATGCTTTAACATTGGGAAAAGTGTGTGAAAAGTTTGTGTTCTTTCACCATACTTATTCAACCTGTATGCTGAGCAAATAATACGAGAAGCTGGGTTCTATGAAGAAAAACATGCTGTCAGGATTGGAGGAAGACTCATTAACAACCTGCGATATGCAGATGATACAACCTTGCTTGCTGAAAGTGAAGAGGACTTTAAACATTTACTGATGAAGATCAAAGAGCACAGCCTTC
>NW_006408720.1:4957311-5006533 GCF_000296735.1 Chrysochloris asiatica | reverse complement strand
GCTGGAGAAGGATGTCATGCTGGGTAAGATGGAGGGTCAGAGAAAAAGAGGAAGACCCCCAACAAGATGGATCAGCCAGGTGGTATTATTGATGGCATCAAGTGTGGCAGCAGTAGTGAGGTTGGCCCAGGATTGGACATTGTTTTGTTCTGCTGTGCATGGGGTCGCAATGAGTCGGTTCCGACTCGATGGCACCTGACAACAACAACAACGACAATGGGCGACAGCACTTTGCCTGCTCTGGTATACATCGTTTTCTTACTTTAATTCGAACTTGGTAATTTCTGTCCACTTTCCTGATTCCATAATTCTGTATTACTGAAGTCTTATTCTAAATTTGAGACAAAAGCTGAGGTAAAATGCAAAAAGGGAAAGAAGTAGGGAAGACATTTTGTCTGTTCTTCATTTTTGTGTAGCAGGGGTGAGGATTATCAAATGATCCTTTACTGAAATGTTTTCCTTTGTAGTTCTTAACTAGCTGGGCATCGCATGCATCACTCTTGATGCAATCTACGATGCCACAAAGCTGGCAGGTATCAATAACACAACCCACCAACCCCACAGACTAGACAATCCCCAGATTTCTTGAATAGTTCTTGAGAATTCTCTGGCTAAAAATCATGCTGCATATGTTGGGTAATGTTGAAAATCGTATCAAAAGTGATAGTTTCATTATGCTTAATTTAGCTGCTTTGGAAAAAAATAGCAACTGATAATGGGCAAATTTCTCAAGATCCAAAATCTAACCTCCAGAGTAGTTGTTGTTGTGTGCCATCCAGTCAGTTCCGACCCACAGTGACCATGTGTAGAGTTTCTGAGAGTAGCTGGTGGTTTTTCCAACTGCCAGGCTTGTGGTTAGCAGTCCACATGCTCCAATGTAAAGTGTGTTTTTGGTTTACTACCATAGTTCCAGTGCTCAGGAGTATTTGGGGCCCATATGTGGTTCAACACATAAGTTCAATAAGTAAATTTATGAGCAATAATCTTACCTCACTTAAAAAAAAAATCTCTCTTGTTAGGTAATCAAGGTTGATTGGACAACTTAGTTTTAATGTGTGTTTGAGCAGTGCATTATATGCCTGTTTGGGTTTAACATCATCTATCACTGACTTGATGACATTTAACAACAAAACAACACCATGGCTGTAATTGTCTGTATTCACTTTGAAGACAGTGTTATTTCTTATAATTTTTACAAAGATCTGGCAGATTTCTACTAATCCATTGACTGCTTATTGTTGCATACCAGATCCCTAGATGGTCTAGTTCTAAAATGCGCTAATGCATTTCTGAAAAGTTTTTTGCTTTGTTTTGTTTTTCTTTCTAGACAGTGGAATTGCAGTGGTGGTGGTTGTGTGCCACTGAGTCAGTTCTGGCTTATAGTGACCCTGTATATGGTTTCCAAGGCTCTAAATCTTCACAGGAACATAAACTCTTATCTTTCTCCCATGGAATGGCTATTTGATTCAAACTACTGACCATGCTGTTAACAGTAGAGCTCGTAATCCACTACACTACTAAGTAGAATTATTCTATCCAATTTGTGTAATAGACGTTTACAAAAGGACATAAAATTGATTGGAGACTGAAGAAAAGTACTGTACTCTGAGATGTTTGGAGCTATGGAATAATGCACTGTACCGCAAGGTTGGTTTGAACTAAAGTCAGTAGTTCAAACTCACACACCAATCCTAGAAACCCTAAACAGTGTTGTGAGTTGGAACTGACTCGATGACACTTAATAATAATAAACAGCAAAAATCCCACCACAAAGATGTGCTCTTCTGTCATTGTTGTTGTTGTTAAGTACCTTCAAGTCGGTTCCAACCCATAGCGACCCTGTACAGGGTTTCTGAGGCTGTAAATCTTTACGGGAGCAGAAAGCCTCATCTTTCTCCCGCGGAACAGCTGGTAGTTTCGAACTGCTGAACTTAAGGTTCGCAGCTCGATTCATAACCACTGCACTACCAGATGTCACCCTAGCTGCTGGTTTAGAGTCACATGTCTTTGCACTATCTATGAAAGGAATACAGCTATGCTACATTCTGCCTGCTTTCCTATAAGATATCCCATAAATGACCTTACTTGAGTGAATTTAGTAATACAAAACTTAGATAAATAAAATATATCTAAGAGTCATGATGACTCAGTGATTAAAACAGGGTGATGTAGTAAAAAAGCTAGTGGTTCAAACCCACCCAGGAGCTCTGTTTCTTTAAATATTTAAGTCTAATAGATGCTATAGAGTAGTTCTACTCTGTCACATAGGGTCACCATGAACTGGACTCAACTTGAGGACACTGAACAATAATAAAAACACATCTTTAACCCTAACTGCAAAGGGCTTTAGGAAATGTAGTTTTAACTTACTAAGAAGTGCAGCCAGAGTGCTCATTAGAGGCCAAGATGGCCAAATTTTGTGTCTCATACTTTCGACATATTGTCAGAAGGGACCAGTCGCTGGAGAAGGATATCATGTTTGGTAAGGTGGAGGGTCAGAGAAAAAGAGGAAGACCCCCAACGAAATGGATTGGCCAAGTGGCAGCATCGATGGACTCAAGTGTGGCAACAATAGTGAGGTTGGCCCAGGATCAGCAGTGTTTTGTTCTGCTGTACATAAGGTTGCTATGCGTTGGTACCGACTCGATAGCACCTAACATCAAAAACAACAAGCTCTGCAAAAACCTCTAAAATGAAGAGCATGTTAATTAGTGTTTGAAATGGTTGTTAAGTGACCTAATTCACAGTTTGCAATAGAATAGTTAGTAAGTATTTAAAAATTAAGGATAGACAGTAAGGTTGACAGTTAAGCCCACCAGCTGCTCCTCAGAAGCCCTATATAGAGTCATGATGAGTAGGAACCAATTTGAGAGCATTTAACAACAGCAATAGATATATTTTTAAAAAATATATTATATACATCAAAATAGTAACAATGACCATCTGTGAATAGGTGAATTGCCAAGGAATGAGGGATAGCATTGCTGATGTCCAATGGATTTTGGCTGAAAGCAGAGAATATCAAAAGATGTTTACCTGTGCTTTATTGACTATGCAAAGGCTTTTGATTGTGTGGATCATGACAAGCTATGGACAACATTGGAAAGTATCAGTATTCTGGAACACATAAATGTGCTCATGAGGAATGTGTACATGGACCAAGAAGCAGTTATTCGAACAGAACATGGGAAAATTGAATGGTTTCAAATTAAGAAAGGTGTGCAACAGGGTTGTATTCTTTCACTATACTTATTCAACCTGTATGCTGAGCAAATAATCCGAGACACTGGGTTATATGAAGAAAAACATAGCATCAGGATTGGAGGAAGACTCATTAACAACTGGCGATATGCAGATGATACAACCTTGCTTACTGAAAGTGAAGAAGACTTAAAATATTTACTGATGAAGATCAAAGAGCACAGCCTTCAGTATGGATTGCATCTCAATGTTAAGAAAACAAAAATCTTCACCACTGGACCAATAATCAACATTCTTATCAAGGGAGAAAAGAGTGAAGTTGTCAAGTACTTCATTCTTCTTGGATCAATTATCAACATTCATGGAAGCAGCAGTCAAGAAATTAAACAACGCATTAGGCAAATATGCTGCACAAGACCTTTTTAAAGGGTAGAAGAGCAAAGATGTCAGCTTGACAACTAAAGTACACCTAAGCCAAGCCATGGTATTTTCAATAACCTCATATGCATGTGAAAGCTGGGCAGTGAATATGGAATACTGTAGAAGAAGTCATGCTTTTTGAGTTATGGTGTTGGAGGATATTATTGAAAGTGTCATGGGCTGCCAAAAGAACCAACAGATCCATGTTGGAAGAAGTGCAGCCAGAATGCTCCTTGGAGGGCAGGATGGCCAATCTTCGTCTCTCATACTTTGGACATATTGTCAGGAGGATCCAGTCTCACTGGAGAAGGATATCATATTTGGTAGAGTGGAGGTAGAACAGAGAAAAAGAAGGAGACCCCCCAGTGAGATGGATTGGCAAAATAGCAGCATCAGAGGGCTCAAGTGTGGCAATAATTGTAAGATTGGCCCAGGATCGGGCAGTGTTTCATTCTGTTGTGCATAGGGTCACTATGAGTCAGTACTGACTCGATGGCACCTAACAACAGCAACAATGGTACTTCCAGTATTGTTTGTCAACACCGTAACTCAATTGTATCAATTTTTCTTTAGTCTTCATTAATCATTGCCCAGCTTTCTCATGTCTCTGATGTGATTGAAAATATCATGACTTCAGTCAGGTATACCTTAGTTCTCAAAATGACATGTTTGCTATTTAACACTTCAAAGAGGTTTTGTGCAGCATATTTTCCCAATAGAATATGACATTTGATTTCTTGACTGTTGCTTCCATGAGCATTGATTGTGGATCCAAGTAAAACAAAATTTGTGACAATTTCAATTTTTTTCTGCTTATCATGACATTGTTTATTGATTCAGTTGTGACGATTTTTGTTTTCTTTACACTGAATTGTAATCTATACTGAAGCCTCTGTATTTTTGATCTTCATCAGTAAATGCTGCAAATCCTCTTAACTTTTAGCAAGCAAGGCTTTGTAAAGTGCATATCACAGGTTACTAATGAGCTTTCCTCCAATCTTGATGCCACGTTCTTCATCATTTAGTCAAATTTCTTGAATTATTTGTTCAGCATACAGATTGAATAAATATGTTGAAAGGATACAATCCTGCTGCACACCTTTTCTGATTTTAAACCTGTCAGGATCCACTTGTCTGAAATGACCATGCACTAACATTATAAAGTCAACTGAAAAGAATCTAGTTTAAGTATCTTTCTCAGTCTACCCATATGTTTTATATTTACATAGTTTTTTTTTTAATCTTAGAAGTAAAGTTAGAAAAAAAAATACCTTTCATGAAATGTTGTTGTTAGTGCCATTGAGTTGGTTACTGTTCATAGTGACCTTATATGGGTTTTCTGAAGAGCAACTGGTTGATTCAAAGCACCCACCTTTTGGTTAGCAGTCCAGTGCTTATCTTCCTGGATGAAGATTATCATCATAATGGTAATTAAAAGTACTTATTGTGAAATTTTTTGTACCCCATATATTGTGTTGTTGAAGATAATTATCCATGTGACTCTTGCATCTTTCTTTGTAAGTCTTAAGACCACAGACACTAAAGGGCTGTTCTCGACTTTGTATTCATTATACTTAATAATTTGGAATATAGAAACCATGTCGTCTTCTTCTAGGACAAAGGACAGGTTTGTTTACATTTATGTCTAACAATGTCTTCCTCTGGTACAAATGTCAGGCAAGTACATTACAAAATATTTGAGTTTCCTAAATAAACAGGGTGTGGAAAGTCCTCTTCAGTAATAAGAGCCAGTACAGACTCAGGGGCTTTATTTGACTGTTTTTGTCGCTCTGTTGGAGCCAACCCAAATGCCAATATGATGATACTTTGGATACTGACACTGCTATGTGTAATGATCTGTCTTGTCTTTGACACAGAAGCCTCATGTTTTCTGCCAATATCCATGAAACTGTGGCAGCCTGATTTGTTAGATTGTGAAAAGAGTAAAATCTCAAAGGCTTCACAGGTCTTGATAAGTGTTCTGCACTTAATGGTGCACTTAATCATTAAAACAACCTCTTTATGAAGAAAAGGACGTCATTTATACTGAGGTCAAATAACTTGCCAATGATGACAGAGATAGAAGAACATTGAAATACACTGTGACTTTGAAGTCTGAGCTCTAAAATGTCAAGTACAACCCATTTCAGGATCTTTATGTAGTTGCTGAAGTCCTGATGTGGCACTGTGGAATAATGTACTAGTCCACAAGGTCAGTTTGAAGTGAAGGTCGGTGGCTCAAATTCACCAACCGCTCCTCAGAAACTCTAAATCGGGTTGCTATGAGTCGGAACTGACATGATGACACTTAACAACCACAACATGTAGTTGCTAGGTTTTGCTCTGCTGGTTGTAAGTGAACCCACCCCCTTCTGGTGAGTCAATTCTAACTCATAGTGACACAATATGAAACAGTAGAACCACTTCATAGTTTGCAAGGTGGTAATCTTTATGTAAGCAGACTGCCTCATTTTTCTCCCACAGAGCAGCTTATGGATTTGAACCATAAACTTCTAGGTTTGCAGACTCATACTTTTCTCATGTAATGAACAATGGAAAAATAATTTCTGAGAAAAGAAAAAGAGTAAGGAAAAATTTGGCAGCTTATCAAACTGGAAAACGACTTAGTTTGTTCCCACTATTTACCAGTGTTAGTTGTGTTCATCATTGTCAGCCTTTTATCCAGCCTAGGTAATTTTTTTACACTAGAATAATTTCTTTTATCAAATTTGCTATGATATTCTCCTTGCTATAATAGTCTATGAAACTATTCTCCCAATATACCAATTCCTTGTTTAGGTCTCACCAACCAAACATCAATAATTAAATATTTGTCGTTCTTTTAGTGTCCCAAAGGCAAAAAATTAAATAAAATAAGACAACCTCTTCATCTTTCTACATCTTCCCCATTCTCTCCATTCTATTAAACAGTATCTCAACTCTCACATCTTTTGAAAAGACTAGCATTTTCAAAATCCCCTCTCCATATCTAAACTTACTTTTAGGCTATATCAGTATTCTTTGACTTTGTTCTAGTTTCCATTTCCTAAAAACAAAACCAGTACTGCTTACCTCTTTGTGGAGATACAAATCTTAAATGCTTTTAATTCTTATTTCCTTGGTAATTAATTCTGAATTAATATGGAATTTCTGAATTCCATATTTAAATGAATAAATGTTGACTGAATTAAGATGTATGTAACTGGTCAGTTTAATTTGCCATTATATTCTCTTGTTGTGAATTCTTCTAGCAGGCTAACATCACCACAAAATTGCTGACATAAAAAGCTTGTTCATTGCTGCTAAGTTGGTTTCAACTCACAGCAATCCAATATACAACAGAACTGAACACTGCTCTATCCTGCACCAAGACATAAGAAGTTGTTGTTATTGTTGTTGTTAGGTACTGTTGGGATGATTCTGACTCATAGCAAGCATGTGTACAACAGAATGGAACACCACCCAGTCCTGCGCCATTCTCATAATCTGTTCTACTTTGAGTCCATTGATACTGCCACTAATGTCAATGCATCTCCTTGGTGGGAGTTATATGCCGTGGAATCGGTTCTGGCTCATAGCGACCCTGTACAAGGTTTCTGAGGCTGTAAATACAGGAGCAGAAAGCCTCATCTTTCTCCCATGGAACAGCTGGTAGTTTCGAACTGTTGACCTTAAGATTCGCAGCCCGATTTGTAACCACTATGCTAACAGAGCTCCAATCCATCTCCTTAAGGGAGGGATTTTCTTATTTTTCATTGTCCTTCTACTTTACCAAACATAACGTCCTTTTCCAGGGATTCCTCCCTCCTAATAACAAACTGTCACCATCCTGACATCTAAGGAGCATTCAGTTTGTACTTCTAACACAGATTTATTTGTTCTTCTGGGAATTCATTGTACTTTCAATGTTCTTCTTCAACAATATAATTCAAATACATCAATTCTTCTGTAGTCTTTATTATTCATTGTCCCACTTTGACACGCATATAAAGCTATTGAAAATACCAAGGCTTGGGATCAGACATACCTTTGTACTCAAATTGTTACCTTTGCTTTTGATTTGCGTTATGCAGTATGTTGCTTGCTTTTTGACTGCTACTTCCATGAGTGTTGACTATGATCCCAGAAAAATGAAGTATTTGACAACTTTAGTCTTTTCTCTAATAATCATGATGTTATTTATCCGTGTGAGTATCTTTGTTTTATTTACACTGAGGTGCAATCCATACTGAAGGCTGGATTTTTCTTTGATTTTCATCAATAAGTATTTTAAGTCCTCTTGCTTCTAGCAAGGTGGTATCTCTACATATTGCATAATGTTAACGACTCTTCCTCTAATCCTGGGACCACATTATTCTTCGTATAATCTAATTTCTCAGATTACTTGTTCAGCATGCAGAATTAATAAGTATGGTGAAAGAATAAAAACATGGAGCATACCTGTCCTGATTTTAAACTATGTAGTATCCTGTTGTTCTGTTCGACCAACTGTCTCTAGACCTATGTGTAGGTTCCTCTTGAATACAGTAACTGTTCAGGAATACTCACGTTTTACAATGTTATGCATAGTTTTTCATAATCAACAAAGCACAAGTAAACATCTGGAACAGTTAGGGTTCTATATCAAATTGACTACGCCACAATGTCCAGAGGTTTAGTAGTTGGGATGTGCTTATTCCCATAGCGATGAAACTGAATAAAGGCATTGTTAACACTGATGAGTGGCCATGAGAAGCCAATCAAATAAACAGATGCTTCCCTGGGGGTGTGACTTGCTCCAAATATATGGGTGCGGGGGACTCTACAAGTGTAAGCCATTTGCTTAATAATAATAATAAACTTATTAAGGAGTTCTGGTAGCGTAGTGGTTATGAATCGGGCTGTGAACCTTAAGGTCAGTGGTTCAAAACTACCAGCCGCTCCGCAGGAGAAAGATGAGGCTTTCTACTCCTGTAAAGATTTACACCCTCGGAAACCCTGTACAGGGTCGCTATGGGTCGGAATCGACTCCACGGCACTTAACAACAACAACAACATATATATATATATTTATGTTTCACTGGTTTTGCTTCTCTAGAAAACCCAGCCTAAGTCATGTCATACCAAGAGAGTAGCATTCTAGACAAAAAAAATCATAAGGATGCGTTTTCTAAATCGGTTCTGAGTCTAATTTTAAAGGCACTGATATAGGGTTGAGGCATGTCTGAACTCCACTTCATAAAAATTGACCTTGGGCTGATTATGAGTTTAGTTATGCTTTTCCTCTATGGAGCCAAAGGAAGTCAGACATGGCCCTCACATTATTTAAGCAGTTGGTACTGTGAGAAGGATTAATTGCAATGGTTCCAGAAATACAAAGTTATGAGGTTTTGTAAGAGAAAGAACTAAGAAATATGGGATGAAATATCTAAGCAGGAAGAACAGCAGCTTTTGGTCTTGCCTAGAACTGATGACATGCTGGTTAAAAAGGATTACTGAAAATGGGCATGGCCCTACTGGAATCCACCATGCCAGAGACCCAAGGCCATATGCATATGAAAGTGGTTAATCCAAGGGAGAAGAAAAGATTGAACTTAAGTGTTTTTAAAGGTTTATGAGTTTGGCTGGCTTATGGATATTGGTTTCTCCTGCCTATTATTGTAAAATAGACAAGTATGTGTGATAAGCATAAATAATGGATGTGATGATTACAGAGCACTTATAAGCCTGTTTTAACCCTGTTGTTGTTGTTAAGTGCTGTCAAGTCAGTTCCGACTCATAGCAACCCTGTACAGTGTTTCCGAGGGTGTAAATCTTTACGGGAGTAGAAAGCCTCATCTTTCTCCCGCGGAGCGGCTGGTAGTTTCGAACCGCTGACCTTAAGGTTCGCAGCCCGATTCGTAACCACTATGCTACCAGAGGTCGTCGTTTTAACCCTACCTGTAATTATATGTGCTAAAGGGGAGTAAGAATTTTCCTGGAAAAAATAGGCTTCTTGTTTTAAGTTCTTATAGGTATGAAGCTTTAGGTGGACTCCTGAGCCCCACCCAGAGCCTTCATAGTCTTTATATTTGCATTTGATAAGACATGCAGACCAACTCAGAAATATTGGGAAAACAGGAGTTTCACGATTGAAAGAAAGCAGAGGGGAAAAAAAGATGGTTTGATGTTTGGAGTTCCAGAGGCATCCAGGTAAGGAACATCTGCACCCATCAAAGAACAACCCCTTCTAAGACTGAAGGTTAAAGGAAACTAGTGAGTCATTGCAGTATAATATGTACATATTATACTGATACTCATTGACCTTGAAATAAGAGGAGTGGGAAGACTAGCTGATCAGAGTTTAGGAAATTGTCTGAAATCCTGAGCCCATGGGCACTTAACTAAGCCCAAGGGAGCTAGAGATGAGAGTGAAGGGGACAGCTGTTTTGAAGGTCAGGGAGGTGTGTGTGAACTCCCAAACTTGGAGTTGGCACCCATTTGACCTAGCTTGGGTGGCTAAGGCTGAGCTGACCAGAACCTGACCAGATTAAGATACAAATGTTTGATACTGTGAATAAGTGTCAGTTGCTGCAAATTGATGAAAAGGTCTTTTAGTTTTAGATGCAGTTGCTCAAACTTCCAATTGGGATGGAAGATTCTTCATGTCAAGGAACATGCTTGTCTCCACAGTCTACTGGATTGATAGGGATGGACAAGTTAGAAATTGGCTATCAAAAATGGGGGATGAATGAGATATCATCTTACACTAACAATAACAGTTAGCAGAGGACAATAAATGCTGTCAAGGATATGGAGAGACTGGGATCCTCCTACATTGCTGGTGGGAATTCAAAATGGTCCAACCATTCTGGAAAACAGTATGGTGCTTCCTCAGAAAGTTAGAATAGAAATACCTTATGATCCAGCAATTCCTCTACTTAGTATACATCTAGAAGAAATACGAGCCATAATATGAGTATATTTATGGACACCAATGTTCATAGCAGCACTATTCACAATAGTAAAAAGATGGGAGACAACCTAAGTGCCCATCAATGGAAGAATGGATAAACAAACTTTGGTACATACACACAGTGGAGTATTATGCTACTTTGAAGAATAACAAGGAAGCTGTAAGCCACCACATAACATGGATGAACCTTGAGGATGTTATGCTGAGTGAAATGTCATTCATAAAAGGACAAATATTGCATAAGGCCATTTTTGTAAAGTTTAAGAAAAGATACCAATACTCAAAGAGGGAAAATCTTTGTTGATTACCAGTGGGGATGATGCTGATAAGATTTTATGATTTCAATTAGAGGAAATTGTTAGTTGGATTAATTGTGTTTGTTGGACTGCAATTGTAGAAAATGTGTAACTAAAAGGCTGGAGTAGTTATCTTTCATTTCAGGAACAGACAATACTAGGACCGTCATTGAGGAAGAGCATGCAATAGTAGAGAAGGCGACAGAGGTAGTGGCATGGAAAGACAGAGCAGGTATGGACTCTAGGGCCATGGACTGAACAAGGCTGTGTGCCTATGAGCAGGAGGCTGTCTTACATAATGTATCCTTTGGGCATTTAAATTAATATATATTTTTTGTTAATTTTTGCATGTATACATCAAATACTATTGCTTTGTTGATTGGTGAAAATTAAGATGAAAATAGGGCCAGTGCATTTTCAATTGTACGTGTTTTAGTTATATCAAGTTAGGCACAAGTGTGACTTTATAATTTTCTTTATTTAGAGATTATGAATATAGTTTATAAGTTTCAAGTTGACAAGGGTGGAATGTCATAGTTAGGGGTCTGTGTCAACTTGACTAGGCCAGGGTGTTCAGAGGTTTTACATTTGGGGTGTGCTTATTCCCCAGGTAATGAAATCTAATGCAGGCATAGTTAACTCTGCTGAGTGGCTATGAGTTGTCAATAAATTAAAGGGACTCTTCTTTGGGGTGTGGCCTGCTCAATATAATGGGCAAGCAGAAAAGCTTCTCTCTCTCTCTCTGTCGTCAACTGGGGATCTGGGACCCTACACGTATATACATATATGTTTCACTAGCTTTGCTTCTCTAGAAAACCTGGTTTAAGACAACATCTTTCTGGTATTCTCTGCTTTCAGATCTAATTCATCTGCCATCAGCAATGATATACCTCATTCAATGTCCTCTTCTGAATCTGACTTGAATTTCTGGAATTTCCTTGTTGATGTACTATTGTAATCATTTTTTAATTATCTTCAGGAAAATTTCACTTGCATGTGATATTAATGATATTGTTCAATGTTGTCACATTCTGTTGGGTCACTGCTTTTTGGAATGGGCATAAATATGGATCTTTTCCAATCAGTTGGCCAGGTAGATTTATTCTAGATTTATTGGCACAGATGAATGAGTATTTCCAGTCCTGCATCAGCATGTTGAAAGATTTCAATTTGTATTCAGCCAATTCTTGGAGCCTTGGTTTAAGTAAAAACCTTACCACTACTTGGACTTCTTTCTTCAGCAGAATTGGTTCTTGATCATATGTTACCTCTTGAAATGTATGAACACTGAGCATTTATTTTTAGTACAGTGACTCTGTATTCCTCCCATTTTCTTTAGATATGTTCTGCAACATTCAATTTTACAAGCCAGGGCTTGATATTTTCTTCAGTTCTTTCAGTTTGAGAAATGCTGAGTTTGTTCTTCTCTTTTGTTTTTCAAATCCCAGGTCTTTGCACATTTCATTACAAATTTGAACATTTCATTATAATATTAGTTTTTGTCTTCCTTAACTACCCTTTGAAATTTTCTATTCAGCTCTTGTTTTATCATTGCTTCCATTTGCTTTGGCTTCTCTATACTTGAAAGGAAGTCTCAGAGTATTTTTTGACATCCATTTTGGTCTTTTCTTTCTTTCCAGTTTTTTAAATTACCTCTTGTGTTCTTCCTGTATGATATTCTTGATGCCATTCCACAATCTTATGATCTTCAGTCATTAGTGCCTAATGCATCAAATCTGATCTTAACATGGTCCCTTAATTTAGATGGAATATTCTCAAGGTCATATTTTAGGTCTCTTGAACTTGTTTTAATATTCTTCAGCTTCAGCCTGAATTTCCATATGATCAATTGATGATCTGTCCCACAGTTTGCTCCTGGTGTTGCTCTGAATGATGATATTGAGCTTTTCCATTGCCTCTTCCCATAGATGTAGTCAATGTGATTCCTGTGTATTTCATCCATTGAGATCCAAGTATATGCTGCTTAAAAAGGTATTTTACAGTGTTTTAAAAAGGTATTTACAATGAGCACATCATTGGTCTTCAAAATTTTATCATGTGATCTCCAACATAATTTCTGTCACCAAGGCAATATTTTATTTGCTTCCAATATTTACAATCCAGTCAGCAGTAATTATCAATGAATTTTGAATTATGGCAGGGAAACGACAAGAGAAGAATGTTTGTGTAAGAAGAAATAGGATAGGACACTTAAAAGATATTTAATATCAGTAAATTTGATGTATTAATGTCTAGAAAATATATAAATTATAATTTTAAAGTATGCAAAATGATAAGAAAATATGAAAATTAACATATTTTCTCTTTCTTGAACATTTCACAAAATTGCAGCTTATTTTCATCATAACATGTTTTTACCTTGAGTGGCTTAAAATATGAAAGCAGCGGTGCAAAAAGCAACATATTTCATTAGACAAAATTGCTGCACAAGACCTCTTTAGAGTGTTGAAGAACAGAGATGTCAGTTTGGGGATTAAGATGCACCTAACCAAAACCATGGTATTGTTAATAACCTCATATGCATGTGAAAGTTGGACAATGAATAATGAACACCTTAGAAGAATTGACACATTTGAGTGATGGTGTTGGAAAAGAATATTAAAAGTACTGTGGAATACAAGAAGAGCAAACAAATCTGTGTTGGAAGTATATTCTGAATGCTCCTAAGAAGCCTAGATGGAGAAACTTCCTCTCACATTTTTTGGGTATATTATCAGGAGGGCCCAGTGCCTGGAGAAGGACATCATGCTTGGTAATGTGGAGGGTCAGTGAAAAAGAGGAAGACCCCCAATAAGACAGTTTGACACACAGTGGCAGCAGGAATGAGCTCAAGAGCAACAAGAATTTAGAGACTGGTGTAGGACTGGGTAGTATTTCATTCTGTTGTGCACAGGGTTGCTATGAGTCAGAACCAGCTTGACAACACCTAACAGTAACAACAACAACACCATGAATGTTTTAAAATATGATTTCAGATATATCAAAACATATTGAAATAACAATTCACAGAAATTATGAATTTTCTGTTTTACCAAAATGGGTCATATATTTTGTGTCAGTTGATTCTCAAAATGTTCTGTAGCATATTTATTTCTACGGGTGAGAAAAAGGGAGTTAAAAAAAAAAATCTTAAGTGGGGAAATTATTAAATACAATTTAATGTTATCAATTATATTAATCATTTTGTGCAACTAATACCCATAATGATTGTCAGTTTTCCCAATATCATAAACAAACACTGTTAACTAAGGAATTTCATCAAACTTTTGCAGGAAACCATTTAGGTTTCTGTTAAAAGTCTATAGTTAAAACAATTTATAAATCTATTGGTGATGAAGGGAAGATAAATATTGAGATGCTGGTATGAAAAGATAAAAGAATTATGCAAATATTCTGTTTAAATATCTAAATAAGTATTCATAACATATTACATGCACCATTAAGTCATTTGTTGTTGTGTTGTGTGTTGTTTTTGTTAAGTGCTATACAGTCAGTTCCAACTCATAGCGACTTTGTGTAGGGTTTCCGAGGAGAGGCTGGTGAACTTGAACTGTCGACCTTGTGGTTCAAACCGACTTTGCAGTCCAGCGTATTAACTCACAGCGCAACACCCAGACTGCACAGTCAGTTCCGATTCATAGTGCTTCAGAGAAGCAGCTGGAAGGTTTGAATTGCCAACTTTGTATTAAGCAGTTCAGTGGTGATCCTACAGCAGCACACCAGGATGCCACTAAATCATTCAGGAAAACATTAAACTCACTTCTCTTCTTTTCCCCAACATTATTGAAACTTAACAATGAGTTGATTTGTTTCAGATAGCACTACCTCCTGGTGGGCAAAGTTAACTGCAAAATGAATCACTCTGAAACCAAAATGAATAACCAATTGGATGAAATCATTTATTGCAATCCATTTGAAAGTAGAAAAAGCATTCAAAATGGAGGGGAAAAAAAGACAGAGAAGACAAGTTTGACTTAATATAAATTGAGTCCTCCTGTATAAAAGAGAAGCAGG
Organism: Chrysochloris asiatica; assembly: GCF_000296735.1. NCBI lineage: Eukaryota > Metazoa > Chordata > Mammalia > Afrosoricida > Chrysochloridae > Chrysochloris > Chrysochloris asiatica. The sequence continues at coordinate 4,991,647 of NW_006408720.1, read as the reverse complement.
ATCAGTTATCTCCCCAAACCAATTCTGGTTGATAATAATAGGTATACTTATGTAGAAAAAAATGTTTATCTTCCTGTTTGTTGTGACCAATGAACATGCATCAAGATCATCTAAGATTGTACCGATGCATTTTCTAAAGTTGGAGGATGAATAATGCCTTATTTCCCAGAGAACAATGATTAATTACTCACATCTATACTTCTTAAAAGTGATTCACTAAGGTGTTCCAGAGCAACCATTAAATTATTTTTAGTGAATATATTTCAATTAATTATTATTTTTTCCTTTTCTGAGTTACATATTAGAACTGAAATTGTTACACTTGGAAAATGTTTGCCAAAGAAGATCTTATTATCTTATTTAGCTAGGCAGTAGCCTTCAGAACTTGCATTTAACCTTTAATATTTTTATATTTTTAACCTTTTTCCAAAACTGAGTTCCATATAGCATCTTTAACAAAATAGTAAAAGATCAAAATTGGAACAGATGTTACTTAATAAAATCAGAATCAGTCTAGCAGTGTGGTTGTAATAATTGAGAATTGTATTTTTTAATTAATCTTTAAGCCAACAATCTATATTAATAATGCTAAGTTAGGTGTAAAGTGAAATGAATTGAAATGTTTGTAATGCTCATTCATATTGTTAATTAAAGAGTTGCCAATACGATACTATTAAGTAATGTATATGTGACACTAATATTTGGACTCAAGAAAATTAATTATAACTTATGAGAAATCATTCTTCCCTCAATTAATTTCAAAAGTGCTATTTTTAATAAAACAAGTAAAAGAAACTAGAACTGCTCAAATATAATGTGATTTATATGGTCTAAGAACTACATAAAAATTTACTCTCCCACATTATTTTTCAGTATTTAATTATCTTTAAAAATAATTACTATCAAACGTCTAAAAGTTTTCTGGGCTTTTATAAAGCATAATTGTTTGTAAAACAAGCAAAAAAAAAAAAAAATGAGGAAAACCACGGATCCTTTGATATATGTTTTTTAGGAGAAATTTTTCTTGGTTTTTTTTTTAAGGTATTTGTCTTTCTTGAGAGTTATAAGCATTGTATGTGAAAGATTAGGATCCATAGTTTTCATAAAACCTACTAATGATTCTTTGTCTCAGCCACAGCTTTCCAAATTAAAAACTAAAGAACCTAATATTCACAATATACAGACTGTGATTCATTAAATACATAGTTATGGTAATGATCTCCATTTCAATTATTACTTATGGTACTGAGTATACTGTATTTCATAAACATAAAGACATAAAACAGTTAGATAAGCAGTCTTTGGAAAGGCTTACATTATGAATTACCATCTCGTACTTTTAATGATAATTTCATTTTTTCATGTAATATATTCAATGGCTTTTTGGGATGAGGATTTGAGGGGTCATTTCTACCCAATCACTGTTCTAGAGTAATTAACAAACATTGAAAAAGTGAGTCAATCTGAGAAGCTGAGAATATTCTTGCAAAAAAAGCTCTGTATATTCAGACAATCAGCATTTTATGATCAGAATTCCAATCTTCACTGCAATGCTCCTCCTCATAAGAGAGTTAATACACATCACTTTTTTGTGTATATGTATATATATGTATGTGTGTGTATGTTGTTGTTGTTAGATGCCATCAAGATGGTACTGACTCATATCGACCCTATGCACAACAGAACAAAACAATGCCTAGTCCTGTACCAACCTCACATTTGTTACTACACCTGAGCCCACTGTGGTTGCCACTGTGCCAATCCATCTTATTGGGGTCTTCCTCCTTTTCTCCAACTCTCCACTTTACCAAACATATTCTTCTCTAGAAACTGATCATTCCTGATATTATGTTCAAAGTATGAGAGTTGAAGTTTGGCCATCCTAACTTCCAAGGAGCACTCAGGCTGTACTTCTTCCAGCACAGATTTGTTTGTTCTTTTGGCAGTTCATGCTACTTTCAATATTCTCCTTCAACACCATAACTCAAATGCATATTCTATAGTCTTCCTTATTCAGTGTCCAACTTTCACCTACATATGAGGTTATTAAAAATATCATGGCTTGGATCAGGCACACCTTAGTCCTCAAACTGGTATCTCTGCTCTTCAACACTTTAGAGAGGTCTTGTGCAGCAGGTCTGTACAATGCAATACCCTATTTGGTTTCTTCTATGAGTGTCTATGGTTTATCCAAGCAAAATGAAGTCTGCCAACTTCAATCCTTTCTCCATTTATATATGTGTTGAAGTGTTGTCAAGTTGGTTCAACCCATAGCAACCCTGTATAGGGTTTCCAAGGAGTGAATGGTGGGTTTGAACTGCTAACCTTGCGGTTCAAACTGACCTTGAAGTCCAGTGCATTATACTGCAGTATTACATCAGGACTCTAGTCTCCATGGATATTGTTTATTGGATATTGTTTATAAGTTTTCTGTTGTCTTTACATTGAGACGCAACCCATGCCGAAGGCTGTGAACTTTGATCTTGATCAGTAAATATTTTAAGTCCTCTTGTCTTTCAGCAAACAAGGTTGTATCATCTGCATACTGCAGGTGGTTAATGAGTTTTCCTCCAATCCTGATGCCATGTTTTTCTTCATGGAATCCAGCTTCTCGTATTATTTTCTCAGTATACAGATTGAATAATTATGGTGAAAGAATAAAACCCTAGTGCAGACCTTTCCTACTTTTAAACCATTCCATGTTCCCTTGCTTGGTTTGAACAACTGCTTCATAAGCACAATTAAGTGTTCCGGAAAACTTATTCTTCACAATGTCATCCATATCTTGTCATGATTCACACAATTGAAAGTTTTTGCATAGTCAATAAAGCACAGGGAAACATCTTTCTGGTATTCTCTGCTTTTAGCCAAGATCCATCTGACATCAGCAATGATAGATATCCTTTGTTGCACGTCCTCTTATGTATCCAGCTTGAACCTTGGGAAATTCTCTGTCAATGTGTGGTTGCAATCACTTTTGTAATATCTTTAGTAAAATTTTACTTGTGTGGGCTATTGATATTTTCTAATGATTTCCGAATTCTGTTGGATCACTTTCCTTTGGAATGGTCACAAATGTGGATCTCTTTCAATCAGCTGTGTAGGTAGTTTTCTTACAAATTTCTTGGCATAGGTAAGTGAGTGCCTCCAGTGCCATATCAGTTTGCTGAAAGATTTCAATTTGTATTTCATCAATTCCAGTTGCCTGGTTCTTTTCCAATGACTTCAATGCACCTTGGACTTCTCCCTTCAGTATCACTGACTCTTGATCATATGCTACCTCTTGATATGGGTGACCATCAAATATTTCTTTTTGGTATAGTGATTCTGTGTATTCTTTCCATCTTCTTTTGATGCTTTCTACATTATCAATATTTTCCCCATAGAATCTTTCAATATTATAAGGATTGAATTTTTTCTTCCCTTTTGATTTTCTAATTTCAGTTCTTTATATGTTCCATTATTATATGTACATGTATTGGAGTCCTGGTGTGGCACCATGGTTTAATGCGCTAGACTACAATGGGCTTGAACCACACATTGGCGTTCAAGCTCACCAGTTGCTCCTCAGAAATTCTGTGCAGGTTGGCCATAGGTCAGAACCAATGACTTGATGATATTTAAAAACATCAACATGTGTATGTGTATTTATATGTATACAGATTCCTGGTGTGGCACTGTAGGTATCGCACTGGACTTTTTACCACAAGTTATTCAGTTCAAATCCATCAATTGCACCTCAGAAACATTACACAGAGTTGCTATGAGCCAGAGCTGACTCATGGCTTTTAGCAACATATTTTTATATACACATATATATTAATTTTCAATATTCTTAGTTGCTCATTTATAATAAAAGAAACAATGAAGAATCTAAAGATGTATATATAGATATATTGAAAAGTGGCTGTGTGTGCAGATGTATATATGTATATATGTGTGTGTGAGGGGGGGAAAGACTGCAACTTTCATAATTCTTAATCAATTTTATTGCCCAAACACAATTTTATTGCCCAAACAAACAGTATACAGTTAATTATACTTGATTAACTATAATCTTAATTTGTTTTCCTTGATTGATATATGCAAGGATATTGGAAAAAACATAAGGTAATTTATACCTCTTAAATTTTTCATATACACTACACGCTGAGAATCATAGCATTTTTAAGGATAAGTGTTTGTAATAATAGCATCATCCAATGCTCTCATAAAATAATAATGACTTGTTAGATCAGATATGAAAAGGACCTTTGATATCACAGGTTCTGTTATACTAATATTTACCTTCAAAATAATTCAATCTGGAGGGCTTAGTCCCTTGTTTAAGATCACAAGTGTTTCATAAACAAGCTGACTCCAGACATAGGTACATAATAGATTCCTTAGAACATTATTATGTTCCATTTACAATGGTCATTTTTCTTTCTTTAAAGTTTTAAATTGCAGGGCAGTGTATGTATATGCGTGTGTATTTGGAAAAGTATCTGAAACAATCAAATAAAATACCATATACCATGAAAAAAAGCATTGTTAATAACCATACTATATGCTTACTAAATACAATTGTTCAAATAGAAAACAAATAATAATATTGATTTGACTATTCATGTTTAGTGTGAATTCTCAAAATACTAGGATGGTGAATGTGATATCTTACCTAATTATATTTGTTTGAAAGTTAAAAAGAGATAATAGAAAATAAACTAAAATAACAATGGAAGTAAAACATACTTTTATTTAATCATGTTTAATTTTATTTAATCATATATTATATGAAAAACCAAGAATGTTCACTTGAAGTATGAAAAGGGTTGTGTCTACCGGATCTTTCAGGCAAACCCAAGAGGCAAGCATCACTTCCTTTAAACAGTGAAGACAAGCTGATACTCAAGCATGTGATAGAACATAACCATTCCATAAATGACAGCATTCTTCCTACAATAGTGAATATTTAAAATTATTTTGGAAAATTACAAATTCTAAGTGGATAGAATTTATAAAATTTTTTAAACCAGGAATTATTTAAATCTTCCTTAAAACTAATGTTTCATTACTGGAAAGACTTGAAAGGCCTTTCTTAAATAGGAATAAATAAACCAACCCAAAATTTAATGACTTCTCTAAGAATTACCAGCAAAGGCTGTTTTATTGTGCTCCTTATATTAGAAATAGTCTTCTAAAGAAATTACTTTCTAATAATATTAAAACATTCTCAGTAGATTATAATGATAAAAATTTTGATGTTTCAGATTTCATTTTACCAAAGAAAAAAGTTAAAATGAGGGTCCTTACAGGTGATTCTTCTGTTGAAAGTTTTAGAACAACCTTCATTCTTTTGCCATAAAGTTAAATACAACTTTATGGAAAAAAAAAAAAAAAAAAGTACACAATTGAAATCCCTAATCTATTTACTGGAGTCCCGCTATGGTGCTATAGGATAAGCACAGGGCCAAAATGTTGGGTAGAATTTCAAGGTCAGCAGTCAAACTCATTACCCACTCCTTGGACACATGTTGTTGTTGTTGTTAAGTGCTGTAGAGGAGCCAGTTATGAGCCATGGTGACCCTGCATAGTGACCACATATACAACAGAAGGAAACACTACCCAGTCCTGGGCCAACCTCACAATTGTTGCTATGCCTGAGTTCATGGCTTCTGCCACTTGGCCAATCCTTCTCATTGGGCGTCTTCCTCTTTTTCGCTGACACTCCACTTTACTAAACATGACATCCCTCTAAAATAAGTACTTTCTTAAAAATAAAGCTGCAAATTTGAAAGAAAAAAAATCTGGAATAGGTAGAGTATGCAGGAAATTAGGATTAAACCCTTCCCCAGAGACATTTTTGTTAATGTTATGAAAACTATTCTGGGAAATGGGATTATGAATTATTTAAGGAATCAAGAGAAGTATGTTCGCTATTAACATGTTAGAATGAAACTCACATTTAAATAATTAGTTGCCAAGGCAAGCAAAGTATTTGAATTTCAGAATTTTTGTCACTTACCATTGGATAAACTATTTCAGTTATTTGTTCAAACGTATTCTTCTAATATATTGACATTTTAAAGAGTCCATTTGTAATTTATAGTGTGACAAAATTTCAAGATGAATCTTTCTAAGTTGAACAAAGATTTTTCTTAAGTACAAATGTATATACAAATATGATATTTAAAGTAGACCAGTAGTATAGATTCTAGAATTACAGCAACATACACACCACCAATGTACAACAAACTGACAGACTGAATGATGCCGAAAGCATCAAAAGAAGATGGAAGTACTATAAAGAGTCACACTACAAAAAAGAAATGCTCAATGTTCAACCATTTCAAGAGGTAACATATGACTAAGAGCCAATGATACTAAAGGAAGAAGTCCAAGGTGTACTGAAGGCATGGGCAAAGAACAACACTCTGGAATTGTATAGAATGCAAATTGAAATCTAACAAATTGATGTAGCACTGGAGGAATACATTCATGTATGCCAAGAAATCTGCAAGACAGTTACCTGGCCAGCTGATTGGAAGGGGTCCATATTTGTGTACATTCTAAAGAGAGGTGAAGCAACGGAATACAGAAACCATCAGACGATATCATTAATATTGGATGCAAGTAAAATTTTGCTAATGATAATTTTTAAATGGCTGCAAAATTGACAGAGAACTGCCAGCAGTTCAAGCTGGATTTAGACCAGGATGTGGAATGAGGGAGATCATTGCTGATGTCAGATGGACCTTGACTGAAAGCAAGGAATACCAGAAAGCTGTTTACTTGTGCTTTGCTGGCTATGCAAAGGCTTTTAATTTTGTTGATAATGACAAGATATGGACAATATTGCATAAAATGAGTATTCTGGAACACTTAATTCTACTCATGAGGAACCTGTGCATAGACTAAGAGACAATTATTTGAACAGAACAACGCAACACTGACTGGTTTAAAATGAGGAAAGTATGCACCCTGGTTGCAGTCTTTTACCATACTTATTCAATCTGTATGCTGAACAAATAATTCCAGAAGCTGGATTGTATAAAGAAGTACATGGCATCAGGATTGGAGGAAGACACTTTAACTGCTGTGGTATGCAGTTAAATGATGATACAGCATGGCTTACTGAAAGCAAAGAAGACGTAAAATACTGATGAAGATAAAAGACCACAGCCTTCAGAATGGGTTGCACCACAATGCAAAGAAAATAAAAATCCTTACCACTGGACCAATAAATAAAATCAAGATAAATGGAGAAAATATTGAAATTGTCAAACTCTCATTTTGTTTGGATCAACCATCAATATTCATGGCAGCAATAGCCAAGAAATCAAATGACATTTTGCATTAAGCAAATCTGTTGCATAAGACCGCTAAAGTGTGTAAGGAGAAAGGTATCAGTCTGAGGACTAAGGTGTGGCTGACCCAAGCCATAGTATTTTCAATAACTTCATGTGCATGTGAAAGTTGGACAAAGCAGAAAGAAGACCATAGAATAGTTGATGCATTTGAGCTATGGTGTTGCAGGAGAATATTATAAGTACCGTGGAATGCCAAAAGAACAAGCAAATCTATGTTGAAAGAAGTACAGCAAGAATACTCCTTGGAAGCCAGGATGGCCATACTTAGAATTTCATACTTTAGAGACACATTATCAAGAAGGAACAATCCCTGGGGAAGGATATCATGCTTAGTTAAGTGGAGGGTCAGCAGAAAAAGAAGAAGACTCCCAAGGAAATGGGATTGGCAATGAATTCAAGCATAGAAGCAATTGTGAGGTGGCACAGGATCAGGCAGTTTTGTTTAGTTGTGCTTAAGGTCTTTATGAGTTAGTACCAATTCAAAAGCATCTAATAACAGCACACGTATGGGTTATATGTATACATATACATAAGGAATCCTGGTAGCACAGTGAATTATAAGCTGAACTGCTAACTGCAAGTCTAAATATACCAGATGCTCCCTGGGAGAGAGATGAGGCTTTCTGTTCCTGTGAAGATTTACAGGAGCCTTGGAAACGCTATGCAGGGTCACTATGAGTTGGAACCGACTCCATGGCACATCACCACCACCACCACCATGCATTTCTGTACACATATATACATACACATATATAAACATATCTACTCAGAGCTATAGGATTATCACTGGACTGCCAACTAGAAGTTCACCAGTTCAAACCCACCAACTGCTCCTCAGAAACCATATACAGGATTGCAGTGAGTCCAAACTGTATGCATATCTGTGTGTGCATGTGTGCATGTATATATAATTTCTTACCTGACTAAGTATACACACACACACGCACACACAGATATGCATACAGTTTGGATTCATTGTAATCCTGTACACACACATATATACATATACAGTGCCTGTGTACAAAAAACACTTGATTTTGATCCACAGATTTGGCAGTTAGAGCTCACTAGTTGCTCTGCAGGAAAAAAGATGAACCTTTCTGCTCCTGCAAAGATTTATAGCCACAGAAACCCTATACAGAGTTTCTGTGTGTTGAAAACAACTATTTAGCATTTGTCAGCAACAATACATATATAGCCACCATTCTTCTGTCATTTTATCTAAGCTAAGAACAGCAAGAAATTGAAGAGGAATGGTGTTACATTCATCATCAAAAAGACTATCTCAAGATCTAACTTGAAGTACAATGTTGCATGTGATAGGATAATATCCATACACTTATAAGGAATAACAGTCAATACTGCTATTATGAAAATGTGTACACTAATCACTAAAGCCAGTGATGAAGAGACTGAAATTGATCAAACATGCAATCAAGATGCATTGATAATTACTGGTGGCTGGAATGTGAAAATTGGGAACAAAGAGAAATAATAGTAGTCAGTGATAGAAATGATACTGGAGATTCATTACAGAAAATTTCAAGGCCAATAACTTACACACTGTAAAACTTTTTGAACAATATAAACAGTAACTATATACATGGATCTCTCTAGATGGCAGTCACAGGAATCACATTGACTACATCTATAGGTAGAGATGATGGAGATGCACAATATCATCAGCCAAAACAAGACCAAGGTCTGGTTGTAAAATGTATTATCAGTTGCTCATGAATTTTCAGGATGATGCTGAATAAAATAAAAACAAGCCCGTGAGAGTCAAAATATAACTTTGAGTGCATTCCACCTGAATTAAAGAATAGATGCATTAGGTAAAATTACTAAAGATTATAAGAATTTGGGGATGACATTAAGAACATCAGAAATGAAGAAAACAAAAGGTCATTAATAAGATAGGAAAAAAGGAAGACCAAAGTGGATGCCAGTAGAGTCCTTGAAACTTGCTCTTGAGCATAGAGAAGCAAAAGTGTTTTAAAGAAATGAATAAGTAAAAGACCTGAGCAAAAATTTTCAAAGGGCAGCTTGAAAAGACAAAATCAAACATTATAATGAAATGTACAAAGACTTCGAGTTAGAAAACCAAAAGGAAAGGATACAGTAAACATCTATCAAACTGAGAGAACTGCAGGAAAAATCCAAGCATTTGGCTAGAGTATTGAATGGTTCTCTGGGCAAAACATAAAATGGTGCAGAATGCATCAAAAGAAATTAGAAGGAATACACAGTCACTGTACCAAATAGAATTGGTAAATGTTCAAGCATTTAAAAAAGTAACATATGATTAAGACCTGATGATATTGAAAGAAGACATCCAACCTGCAATGCAGATGTTGGTGAAGAATAAAAAATTGATGGAATGAAAACTGAAATGTTTCAACAAGCTGGAAACACTCAATAATCTCTAAAAGTGGAAAAACTGAAGCATCTCTGCAAAGATATTTGGAAGACAACTAACTAGCCAACCAATTGAAAAAGACCTTCCAAAGAAAGACATTCCAAAGAAAGGTGACCCAGTGGAATAGGGAATCATAAAATAATTCCATTAATATTAAGTGCCAGTAAAATTTTAGTGAAGATAATGCAATGACTGTTGCAGCAATACAATGACAGGAAGCTGCCAGCAATTCAAACCTGATTCAGAAGATGACATGAAACTAGGGATATCATTGCTGACGTCAGATGGATCTAAGCTGAAAGCAGAGAATACCAGAAAGATATTTGTACTTTATTGACTATGTGAAGGTATTCAATTGTTTGGATCATAACAAACTATGGAAAACGTCATTAAGTATGGGTATTCATTCTATAACACATAATTGTGCTCAAGGGGAACCTATAGTTTAGTTGCATTAAGAGGCAATTGTTCAATGAGAATAAGTTGATACTGAATGGTTTAAAATCATTAAAGGTGTGCATCAGGATTAAATTATTTCACCATACTTATTCAGTATGTATGCTGTGCAAATATTCTGAGATGCTGGATTACATAAAAAAAGAATGTGGCATCAGGTTTGGAGATAGACTCATTAACAACTTTTGAAGCACAGGTGACACAACCTTACCTGCTGGAGGTGAAGAGTACCTGAAATACCTACTGATGATGACCAAAGATTATAGCCTTCAATGTAAATTACATCTCAGTGTAAAGAAAACAACAACAAAAAAATCACAACTGAGCCAATAAATTGCATCATGATAAATGAAGAAAAGATTAAAGTTGTCTAAGATTTCATTTCATAATAATATTGACATAATGGCAGCAACAATGAGCTCAACATAACAATTGTGAAGATGGCATAGGACCCAACAGTGCTTTGGTCTGTTATGCATAAGGTCATGATGAGTTGGAAACCAACTGAAGGGCACCTCATATTTATTGTTATGACACATATATGACAAACTTAAAACTCAGCAGTGTAAATGTAATGATGATGTAACTGGAAGGTCTAAATCACCTGTCAATAACATTGAAGGAAAAGATGAACATCATTATTATGTTTTATTGCATTGCAAAAAAAAAAAAAAGAGAGAGAGAGAGAGAAAGAAAAGCATTATTCCTGATAGCTGGGGAAATGTAATGTCTACTAATTCAGGTGATATATTTTATGTAGCCCAAAGCAATAATATATCAAGAAATGTTACACACAAAAATTACTTCTACTATAACAAAAATATAATTTAAGATTAACCTGAAACACTGGAACCATCGTGAGTAAAAGGTATATATACTTTATGCTTGAAATGCATATATCTTTTAAATGCATATCATACAGCATATTTTGGAAATGAAATTCCCTTTTGTAGCACAAAAATAAAACTTTGAGTTAAAATTAGTGTTTTAAGAATAAATAAATCTAATAATTTCACATATAAAATAATAAGGCATCCTTTAGTTTGCTGAGAACATATAGATTAGGAATCCCTGAAGGGTAGTCTTACATACATCATTTGAGTAAAATATATCCAAAAATATTTTTTTTAAATGTATTGCTTCTTTTATTATTCAGGGAGATAGACCTACAGAGATAATTGAACCCAAGGATATTTTTTATTGAAGTCAGTCTGTTGATAGAAATTGTATAGAGAGGATTAAGTTTTGACTTGTTATAAATAAGTAAAATTTGTATTACCAATCAAGAAAGCCATTATAAATATAATTGTTCTTTCACCAAATATAACTTTAGCAAATTCTCCACAACTTATTTTTATTTGTGTAGAACTCTAAGCAGACTTTTTCAGAAGAAAGGAGGGAAGTAAAAATACAGGAATATTGTGTTGGACTCATAATCAGTCTTGAGCCACACACATTCAGGAAGATTCAAACTGTAGATGATCATACAGGTGAATGGAGAGTCCAACAAGGCTGCAACTCAGGACATAGAACTATGAAGTTCTATCATTAATATCAACAACAGCAAATGTTCATGGAAACCTTTCGTTAAAAGATTGTAATCTATCTGGAGTAATTTATTATCTCAATAATTGAACTTCAAAACTTAAGAATGTTTCTATAAGGAAATTGTTGGTGTTGTTAAGTGCGTGGAGTTGATTCCAACCCATAGCGACCCTGTATAGGGTTTCCGAGGAGCGTTTGGTGAGCTCGAACCACCGACCTTCAAACGGCTTTGAGGTCTGGGGCATTAACCCCCAATGCCACATCATGACTCCCTAATGAATTACAGGGAAACTATTTTCCGTATGGAGGTCCAGTAATGCTAAGAACCATTCCCAACTTCTGGTATATACATAAATATTTTCTGATTTGTTCATAGAAAGCATAAAATATTGTTGCTGCTGTTAAGTGCCGTCGAGTCGATTCGGACCAATAGCAGTCCTATATAAGGTTTCCAAGGAGCAGCTGGTAAGCTTGAACCACCGACATTGCAGTTAAAACGACTATGCAGTGTTCTCCATGAGTCATAACTTAGAATATGCTAACCTGCTGATGCTAAAGAATAGCCACATTTAAAAGACAATGCCTTTCTAAGAACTATTCCCCATTGGTATATGCATAAATATACATATACATATATACATATATTAGGAAATTTATTCATAGAAAGCATAAGATAGAATTGACTAGTTTTTCTCCATGAATCATACATAGAAAAGATTATTATGCTAATTTGCTGATGCTAAAAAATAGCCACATTTTAAAGACAATGCCTGATGGAGAAATTTCAGCTAAACAATCTAGGGATTTAATAGAACATTCTGTTGATGTTTTCAAAAACAGCATATACAGGAGGACCACATAAACAAAGAATCTTCCATGGTCCTAGAGAATTCCCAAAGGGCCCTCAATGACTTTAAAATCATTTAAAAATTCTGATTTATCATTATTTTCTCATTTTAACTCTCTTGTCAAAATAGTGTAAATGCTCTTATTTTTGTCTGTACTTCTATCAATTAATTTAAGTATAATCTTAAAACATTCATATCTTACCTTTGATTCTTGAACTTTCTTGGCTTTTTTCCTGCTGGAAGTAAAACAGAAGAAGTAGATCAGGATTTGCAAGCAAATATTTGATCTACAGTCTGATTCAAAGTATCATTACAATGAAAGATTCATGAAATTTATCAAAATATTCAGTTGCACATACACCCAGAGGACACTCTAATATAATTCTCATTTTTTTAAAAACATACTTACGGAAACTTCCTCCATAGGAGTAGTTATAATTCTTAATGGACATATAATTCTTGAAATCAATATATTATATGAATTCATATAAATATATATAAATGCTTATCAAACGGCTTAAGCCATTTCATTTCATTTCAACAGACATTGAAAGATGCCTCTTGAACTTGTTTTCAGTGACTTTGCATTAGTCATAAATTGTTGATGAGGGCAAAAGTATAAGGACAAACAAAGTAGAGAATTTGCTAAAAAGACACCCCCCCCCCCAAAAAAAAAGGCTTTTCAATTGGACCTTATATCACTTCTCAAAAGTTTAAGTTCAGAGGACAATAATTCTATTATTTAACAATTCTATTATTTATTTACAGGCTGCTTCAGTCATATCTCTCAGTTTGACATAATTCAGGATTCCCTAAAAGAATTGGCTTGCTTTCAATATTTTACGTAGTATTTGTACAATCTTTAATCTCTCCATTAATAGTCAAGATTTGCTTATTCTTCCTAAAAGTTTCAAAGTCTAACAAAAACTTAATTGTAAAATATGTATCAAATAAAAATATTAATTACAAATATACTAAACTGAAATTTGTGAGAAATTCAACATATTTTGGTAACATAGCAAACATAGGAATAATTTATTTTGCTCCAAATCTTTATCCTAAAGTCTCAAATTGACAGATGTGTGCTTATTGAACCACCTAACTCAATGACATTTTTTTGTTTGAGTTTAAGACTTTGTAAATTTTTTCCAGCTCTGATTTATTTTAATGTAATAGTATCTGTGATTAACATAACTTAATTAAAGTAATAACACATATAACTTAACATTACATATAACTTACTCTTTCAAAGTTATATTAGGAGCAAAATAAAATTTTCCAAAGGAGCATTTGGTAGTAAGGAAATAGAATTTTTCTGTCTATCTCCTTTTCTCCATTGCCATTCCTTCATTTACATATTTCACATTTCAACAAATGCATTATTTCTGTAAGTCAGATCCTGTTATAGGTGACAAGTCCATGTGTGTGAACTAAATAGACAAGACACACACTGCACAGATAGCAATAAGTTATATTTAAGAAAAAGTTATACCATAGAAATAGGTAGTGTCAATGTGGAGTAACTGCACTTTTACATCAGACAACACTGAGTCCTGGTGTGGTAGGACAAGCACTGAACTGCCAGCACCAACACTGGTGTTTCAAATTTACCAGTTGCTCTTCAGGAACCATAGCCTGGGTCATTACACTGAATCGTAATTAACTCAACAGTACTTAACAACAACAGCAAAATTAAGGAATTGCTGTTTTTAACACACACAATTCAGAATTATGTAAGAGAATAATGCATAAGATATCCGGAGAAAATATGTTCTAGGAGAAAAACAATTACAAATATCATGATGTACAAAATTTCTTAGAATTGTCAGAAAATGTCAAGACCAACATGACTAGACAGGATTGTGTGAAGGAAATTTAGTAGGAAATACAATCTAGAAGGTAAAAGAGACCAGATATGCTACTTCTCAAGGTAATTATGAGGACGCCGGCTTTTACTCTGTAGCAGCTGAGAAAATCTTGAAAGGTGGAGTAGCATGACATTGAAATAAATCATTCTAACATCCCACTGAGGATAGTCTGAAAGGGCAAGTTTAAAATCAACAATAAACCAGATAAGGAGTTACGATGTCATAGAACAGTATTATAGCAATAGAGTTGGAATACCCAGTTAGAGCTTATAGGATTTGCTGATAGAATTTGCTGATAGGTTTGAGAGAAAGAGCAGATAAGATGAATCTAAGCTTGGATCCTCAACAACTAGAAAGAAGGAGTTGCCAATAACTAAAACGAGAAAAATAACTGAAAAAGAAAAGACGAAAAGTTCAATGTTGACTTGTGAAATAGTCTGTGCTATTAGATATCTAAGTATAGGTACCATAGACAATTGCATATACGGGTCTTAAATCCAATGTTAAAGTTTTGTTCACGATATAAATGTATGGGTCCTCAGCAAAAGGATATCAATTAAAGTCAAAAAAAAAAGATAATCTCACAGAAGAGGTGAGGTATATGAAAGAAAGACCAGAGCTCCAAGATTAGGAAACTATGGTATATAAAAATGGAAGCAATAAGGAAGAATTGGTAAAGGAAACCAATTGATGGTAACCTGAGAACTAGGAGAAAAACTAAGTAGGACAGTACCAGACTGAAGAAGTAATAAAAGTGTTTCAAGGAGAACTGATTACGTTTTTCAAATGCTTCTAATTAGGGCAGCATTTACCCAAGATCAAAATTAAGAAGACTTAGGTTAAAAAACAAAAAGAGGAATAGAAACAGGAATTACAGAGAGAAAGTGGTACAAAAGATGTTACATTGAGGGGATTGCTATAATGAGGTGATAAAAAAGTGTATACATATTTTATTGTAAAATTCATGATCTGCTCTGTAAACCTTCACACAATTCACAACAGCAAACAAAAAAAGAGTTCATGGATAAAATAAATGAAAAGATAATAAGATTTACTGCTCCTATAAATTTATAGACTCATGGTATGACTCTGTAGGATAATCACTGGACTGCAAATTACAATGTTGGTGGTTCAAACCCACCAGCCACACCTCAGAAACCCAACAGGGTCACTATAAGTCAGAACCAACTCAACAGCATATAACAACATCAACCGATCAATTTGAATATTGCTAGCATATGGGTAAATCATTGAGTACTGATTATGAAGCAAAAGGAGTCCTGGTTTGGAGCTATAGGATAAGCACTAGAATGCATGTTCAGTTTGAACCACTAGATCTGCCACCCCAAATCACCAAAATCAGAAACCCTATGCAGATTCACTAAGAGTCAGAACCGACTTGACAGTACTTAACAACAATAAGAAAAAAAAAAAAAAATAGAGGATTTTTGTGTGTGGCTCTGTAGGATAAACACTGCATTGCAAACTGCCAGGTTGGTGGGTCAAACCCACAAGTCACTCCTTGGAAACCTATAGAGGGTTGCTATAAGTTGGAACTAACTCAACATCACTTAACAACAACAACATCAAGGAAAAAATAGAGGATTTGCATGATCTACAACTTGCTGCTGGTGGTAGTTGTGTGCTGTGGAGTCAGTTCCAACTCATAGTGATCCTGTACAGGGTTTCTGGGAGCAGAAAGCCTCATCTTTCTCTCATGGAGGGACTGGTAGATTTGAACTGTTGACCTTGTTGTTAGCAACCAGGCTTGCATTCAGACTTCTGGTATTGAGAAAATATAAAACATATATAGTTGAATTCTTCAACAATAAAGAATTTTAAGGTTAAAAAAATTGGAGCAGAAAAACTAGGAAAGCATGAAATCATGGAATCCATGGAACTATCAATAGTAATACTGAATTCTATTGTTAAATCTTGGGAAATGTCATTTAGATTTAATGTTATCAGTGAAATCATTGACTTGAAAGAAAGCTCCTTTTTGTTGTGTGATGAACTTAGAATTAAAATTAATTTTATTGAAGGAAGAAGCAGGACTGATGTATATAGAAAGTTGTCAAAACTGAAGACAAGATACACAGCTAGAATTTTCAATGAGAATGATTTCAATTTAAATGATTTCAATTTAGTTGAGGAGACCCTGGGTGGTGCATGTGCTAAACAAGCTCTGCTGTTAACTGAAAAATTGGTGGTTTGAGTCAAACCACAAGTACCTTGGATGAAATACAGATTATTTACTTTCTCCCAAAAGTCACCCATTGGACACTATATGGAGTACAATTCTATTTTGATACTCAGAGGGTCATGCTGAGTCAGAATTACTTCAAGGACAACTTGTTTCATTTACGTGAAAAGGAAAAGGAGAATTATAATACAGAATACAAATGGGTGTTAGATTTAGACAGGCAGTGGGACAGTTAGTCTGATGCTGGAGAGGCCATATAAGGCCCTCAAAATCACTTGGTCTGGCCCTGTCAAAGCAACTGCCATTCCTGCTATCACATCGTTGTTTTTGTTAAGTGCTATCACATCAGTTGGTCTCATGGCAACCCTGTAGAATGATTCCAAGGAGCAGCTGGTGAGTTTGAACTGTCAGCCTTGTGATTCAAACCTACCTTGTGCTCTAGTCTTTATCTCATAGTGCTACACCAGGATTCCAGCCATCACATTGCTGTTGTTGTTAAGTGCCACTGAGTCAGTTCTACCAATAGTGACCCTGTATAGGGTGTCCAAGGAGCAGCTGGTGGGTTTGAACTGCCAATTTTGCAGATCAAATTGACCTTGCAGACAAGCGCATTATCCTGCAGCACCATAACAGGGGTGAGTTAATTAAATGTTTGACCAAATGTAGCAGGCTAATTTTTAAGTAGATAATTTTGTTTGGCCTCCGAATGATGTTATACATTTTGGCAGAAAAAATGTTCCTCAATCCTGCTCTCATGTCAGGGAAGAGAGGTTTTGTAACAGATGTAAGACGTGTATAAATTTCATATGAAGAATTAAGTATGTTCAGTCTGTAACAGTTTAGGTATGTAAAAAAGAGTGGTAAGGTAGCAGGATTTGCCACAGATTTGAGGAGATAGAGAAGTTTTTAAATGTACAGCTTGTTTTGAAAGCAGTCAAAAATCTGGGTTGAGACAGTGATGGGGCTTTGCAAAGTTTGTGAAAACATTCCGTTTCCTTTCAATTCCAGTTTTCCATTATCCCTTCGAAATTGCCTCATATTATAGTATGGCTTGTTATTGTCAAAATCTCAGTTGATATTTTTCATCATAAATTTATAGTTAAATAAAGTATATTAACTACAGTCAAATAAGCTTAACCATCTTTGGAATCACAGTTTACTACATTCATTTATTATAATCCAATCCACTATTTATACAGTTGAATAAAACTATAAATGATCAATAAGATAGTCTTTAAACTGGAAATGTTTAAGCATGGTTTTAAATAAGATAAACTAGCAATTACTTTAGAAAACTGAAGATTGAGAGGGAAAATTGTTAAGTGAGAAGGAACATTAAGGATAAACTACTCCATTTCCTATTGAACTTCAATGAATGTCTTGTCAGAATGGAGTATTATATACTTAATTTGAGAGTTTCAAAGTAGTGATTGATTAAGCTTTTCTATGACTTAATTATTGCATTATTCAATCAGGAAGTCAATATTTTACATCATTTTATTTTCAAATGGTTATTAATGGATTGAAATATAAACACTGCTGGTTTTTGTTTTTTTTTTTAAAACTGTGGAAATGGTAAAGAACAAAACTGTGATTATTCAAGTATTTGAGAATGCATACATGGTCATAACGATTTGTTATCCTAACTGCATGATATAATCTCATAGCTTGTTCCTAATGGCAGAATGCCACTATATCTTGGTATAACTCAATTTTAGTATCATTTCAAAAGGTTTTTTGATAAAGTGATCTTATGTTTAAACAAGAAATGTATTTTGGCCATATGTCAAAGCTAAATAATAATAAAACCATGTGTTATTTCATATAACATTATGTCTTGGCAGAATCCCAAGTGCTACATCAATTACATAAGTAGATTCCATGAAATCCAACCCAGGGGTGGAAGAGGGCTAATAGACCTTTCAGATAGCATGATAAGAATTGGCAAAGGCAATCTGTGCAGAAGAATAGATATTGAAGAAAACACAAGTCTAAAATATGATCTTGGAAACATTTAAAGAAAGAACATAGTAAATATAATTTAGCCTAAAATAAAAAGGTGCCATTGATTTATTTTGTAACCCCATGTGTTACAAAGCAAAACTACTCTATCTCTGTAGGGTTTCCTTGACTATAATGTTCAAAGAACCAGATTACCTGGTATTTCTTCTTCAGTATTTCTAGGCGAATTCAAACAACTAATTTTTCAGAAAGTAGCCAACAGTGAACCATTTGTGCAACCCAGAGACCTAGCAGGTTGATGATTTTGTTGGTAGGTGCCCTCTGGTCAGTTCCAACTCATAGCAATGCTAAGTACAATATAATAAAGCATTGTCCAGTCCTGTGCATTTCCCACAATTGCTATTATACTTGAACTCATTGTTGTAGTGTGTCAATTCATTTCCTTGAAGGTCTTCCTCTTTTTCACTAATTCTCCATTTTACCGAGTATGAGGTCCCTTTCAAGTGACTGGTCCATCCTGATTGATGTCCAACATATATGAGACAAAGTCTTACCATCCTCATTTCTAAAGAGCATTCTGACTGTACTTCCTCTAAGGCAAATTTGTTTGTTCTTTGGGCAATCTATAGTATTTTCCACATTATTCACCAACACAATAACTTAAATGCATCAATTCTTCTCAGGTCTTCCTTATTCACTGTCTACCTCTGACATGCTTATGAGACTATTCAAAATATCATGGCTTCGGTGAGGAGTACCTTAGTTCTCAAGCTGACATTTTTGCTACATGTGACTCTTTGAAGAGGTGTTCCGCAGCAGATTTGCCTATTGAAATGTGTCTTTTGATTTCTTGATTGCTGCTTCATGAGCATGTAGACAGTACTTTCTAATCATCTCTAAAATCAACTTACAGCTTAGCTAAATCAACATATAATTAAGTCATGTTGGGGCATGCATTATTTTGTTGTTGTTGTTATTATTATTATTTTTGCTTCTTAAGTGGTGTGTGGTAATCCTAAAGTATCTATGTAAATTGGACTACAATCAAAGAACAACAATGCATTAAATTGCTGGTCCTTCACCAGGAAAAACTATTCTCAAACTAAGAAAGCTGATTAAAAATATTTCTTATTTAGCATTTGGCTTTGTGACATGATAATTATTAGCATTTGATGAATGGTTATGTTATAATTTAAAATTTTATTTCTTATGATCATAAACTGAAATGAAATGTCTGACCACCTTATGTATAAACATAATTTACCTAATTATTTTCTTCTCCATAGGAAGCAAATACTCCCTGGGAAGATAAAAACAATCACCTAATCTTCTAGATTATAATATGTGGGTAATAGAGTTTAGAATATTTATGGATGTTTCTCTCTTTCTACACTACAAAGTTTAAATGACATCAAGAGAAAGCCATAGACATCATAAAGGTAATATTTGTGGGCACATATTTAATGTACATATATTTAATGTTAATTAATAAGGCTAATTATGTATTCTGTTGTCAACACCAGAAATTCCATAAACTTCCCTTATTGAGAGCGATGTAAGAAATAAAGACATTCAGTTCCAATTGAACTGATCCTCTTAATAATCATATCAATTCTCTTGGAAAACAGATACATGGTCTTTTATTTGAATGTACATGAAAATAAATATGCCTCTGCTATAAGAATAAAAGAGGGTAATGAAGTACATAAAATGAAAGCTGATTAATCCCTTTACATAGCAGAGATAAGGAAAAGATTTCTAGGTTTCTTGTTGTCGTTGTTATGTGCCATGGTGTCAGTTCTGACTCATAGCAACCCTGTACAGGGTTTCCAAGGCTGTAAATCCTTACGGGAGCAGAAAGCCTCATTTTCCTCTCGTAGAACAGCTGGTAGTTTCGAACTGCTGACCTTGCATTTCACAGCCCGAT
The DNA here is from genome assembly GCF_000296735.1 of Chrysochloris asiatica. Taxonomy (NCBI): domain Eukaryota; kingdom Metazoa; phylum Chordata; class Mammalia; order Afrosoricida; family Chrysochloridae; genus Chrysochloris; species Chrysochloris asiatica. The sequence goes on along the minus strand of NW_006408720.1, from coordinate 4,971,067 downwards.
TCGTAACCACTATGCTACCAGAACTCCTTTAGAGATTTATATTTGTGCCCATTCCAAAGAGAGGTAACCCAATGGAATGAGGAAATCATCGGACAATATCTTTGATAACCCATGCAAGTAAAGTTTTACTGAAGTTAATACTGAAACAGCTACAAGCATACATTGGCAGAGAACTGCCAGAGGTTCAAGCTGGATTCAGAAGAGGATGTGAAATGAGGGATATCATTGTTGATGTCCGATGGATCTTGGATGAAAGCAAAGAATACCAGAAAGATTTACCTGTGCTTACAATTGTGTGAGTCATGACAATCTATGAAAAACATTGTGAAGTATGAGGATTCATAATTCTGCTCATGAGGAATCTGTACATGGACCAAAAGGCAGTTATTCAAACAGAACATGGGAACACTGAATGGTTTAAAAATAAAAAAGGTGTGTGAAAGGGTTGTATTCTTTCATCACACTTATTCATCCTGTGTGCTAAGCAAATCATCTGAGAAGCTGGGTTATATGAAGAAGAACATGGCATCAGGATTGGAGGAAGACTCATTAACAACCTGCAATATGCAGATGATACAATTTTGCTTGCTGAAAGTGAAGAAGACTTAAATATTTACTGATGAAGATCAAAGAGCACAGCCTTTGGTATGGATTGCATCTCAATGTCAAGAAAACAAAAATCCTCACCACTGGACCAATTAACAACATTCTTATTAATGGAGAAAAGATTGAAGTTGACAAGGACTTCATTCTTCTTGGATCAACTATCAACACTCATGAAAGCAGCAGTCAAGAAATTAAACAAGGTATTGCACTAGTCAAATCTGCTGCACAAAACCTTTTTGGGGTGTTGAAGAGCAAGGATGTCAGCTTGAAGACTAAGGTGAGCCTGACCCAAGCCACAGTATTTTCAATAACCCCAGATGCATGCAAAAGCTGGACAATGAATAAGGAAGACCATAGAAGAACTGATGCTTTTGAGTTATGGTGTTGGAGGAGAATATTGAAAGTGCCATGAGCTGTCAAAAGAACCAACAAATCTGTGTTGGAAGCAGTGCAGCCAGAGTGCTCCTTGGAGGCTAGAATGGCCAAGCTTCGTCTCTCATACTTCAGACATATTGTCAGGAGGGACCAGTCACTGGAGAAGATATCATGTTTGGTAGGGTAAAGGGTCAGAGAAAAAGAGGAAGACCCCCAGCGAGATGGATTGGCCAAGTGGCAGCATCAATGGGCTCAAGCATGGCAACAATAGTGAGGTTGGCCCAGGATCAGGCAGAGTTTCGTTCTTCTGTGCATAAGGTCGCTATGAGTTGATACCGACTCTATGGCACCAACAACAACATTTCTCCAACTGTCTATGTACGTGGAGAAAGATAAACATATGAATCCTGGTGTGATGCTGTGGGTTAATATGCTGGACTGCAAAGTTGGTTTGAACCACAAGGTTGGTGGTTCAAGTTCACAGCCGCTCGTCAGATACCCTATACAGGGTTGCTATGGGTCAGAACCGACTCGATGGCACTTAACAACAACAATGTTTCTCCACCTGCCTATGGAGAATCAGATTTCTCTGGGTCATTAATAAAAACTATACAATAAGGCTATGCTAGGAGGCCCTGGAAGGAGCCCTGGTAGCACATTGGATTATAAACTGGGCTGCTAACTGCAAGGTCAGTAGTTTGAATCTACTAGTTGCTCTTCAAGAGATGAGGCTTTGTGTTTCCATAGAGATTTACAGCCTCAGGAATCCTATACAGGGTCTCTGTGAGATGGAACCAACTTGGTGGCACCCAACCACTGCCACCAGGATACCCTTGGTGGCACAGAGAGTTAAACCATCAACTACTAACTGAAACATTGCCAGTTTGAACCCATCAGAGATATACTGGGAGACAGGCCTGACAATGTTGTTGTTGTTAGGTGCCATTGACTCAAAGCGACCTTATGTACAGCAGAAAGAAACACGGCCCGATTCTGGGCCAACCTCACTACTGTTGTCACGCTTGAGTCCATCGATGCTGCCACTTGGCCAATCCATCTTGTTTGGTATCTTCCTCTTTTTTTCTGACCCTCCACCTTACCAAACATGATATCCTTTTCCAGTGACCTACTCTCCTGACAATATGTCCAAAGTATGAGAGACAAAGTTTGGCCATCTTGGCTCCAAGGAGCACTCTGTCTGAACTTCTTCCAAAATGGATTTATTGGTTCTTTTGGCAGCACTTCCAAAAATCATAGGCTCTGAAATCTCCAGAGAAATTTCTACTCACAGGTTCACCATGAGTCACAATTGACTCACTAGCAACTAGCATCCACAAAACCATGTCACATAGAAAGATAACATTCATTAATCAGTATTGTTGGGAATAATTGAAAAGGAAAGCAAAGATTCAGGTTTCTTCTATTTCTTTGCAACATTGAAAATGATTCCTCTCCTCAGGCATAGCCATCCCTTTAGTTAAAAGGAGACTATGTTGTAAAATGAGAGACTTATCTATTTTTAAATTCAAGGGAGGAAAAAACTTGTCTTTTTAGAATTTATTGTCCAAAATTTATAGTGAAGCAAGGTCAACTGCATTTAAGTTGATCATATTCTGAAAAACAAACAACAGAAACAGTAAAACTTATCTCATTGGACTTAAAAAAAGAAAAAATCAAATGCATACATAATTTTGCTGGATTATACATTGCTGCCCATTATGAACCTTTAATATTAAGAGATTAATAAAAGATACAAATGTGTCTGTAGTAAGCAAAAGTGAGGTAACTCAGCTAAAGTAATCTTGTTATTAATCATTATGACCAATAATATTACTTGAAGAATATGGATGTCAATATAAAGGGACCTTTTATACATATTCATTAGTGCTATAAAAGCTCTGGTAGGAATAATGGCCAGTAGATACTAATGATTAATACCGATCAATGGACAGAAAAGGAACAATTATACATAAGTGTAAATGTTAGTGACAAGCTTTCATACCAGATAGCCAACCTTTCACTTATCAGCTCAATACATAATCCACTGGACTACCAGTGGCAAAAATATAGAGAGATAAATTTTACATATTTTAAAAGGCTAACTAATATCTTATTTGGAGTCTTGGTTTGGCATTATAGGATATGTACTAGGCTGCTAACTGTAAGTTTTGGTAGTTCAAACACACCAGTTGCTCCCTTGAAACACTATACAGTGTTGCTTAGAGTTGGAACTAGCTGGATGGCTCTTAATAAGAAGTGTCTTAGTTATATATGTTGTGGTTGTTACGTTCCTTAGAGTAAGTTCCAACTCAAAGCGACCCTGTATATGGTTTCAAAGACTGGAAACCTTTGCAAGAGCAGAAAGCCTAATTTTTCTCCCAGTGAGTAACTGGTGGACTTAAACTACCACCTTGAGATTTGCAGTCCAGTGCTTTCCTACAGAGTCACTATGATCACCCTTAATTATATGTTGTTGTTGTTAGGTGCCATTGAATCAATACTGACTCATAGCAACCTTATGCACAGCAGAATGAATCCTGGGCCAACCTCACTATTGTTGCTACACTGGAATCCATCAATGCAACCAAGAACCCGATTCTTGGCCAACCTCACTATTGTTGCCACACTGGAGTCCATTTATGCTTCCACCTGACCAATACATCTCATTGGGGGTCTTCTTCTTTTTCTCTGACCCTCCACCTTACCATGCATGATATCCCTCTCAAGTTACTGGTCCCTTCTGACAATATGTCCAAAGTAAGAGAGACAACGTTTGGCTATCTTGGCCTCCAAGAAGCACTATGGTTGCACTTCTATCAAAACGGATCTATTGGTTCTTTTGACATCCCATGGCACTTTCAATATTCTCTTCCAACACCATAACTCAAAAGCATCAATTCTTCTATAGTCTTCCTTATTCACTGTCCAGCTTTTGCATGCATATGAGGTTATTCAAAATACCATGGCTTAGGTCAGGTGCACCTTAGTCCTCAAACTGATATCTTTGGTCTTCAACACTTTAAAAAGGTCTTGTGCAGCAAATTTGCCTAATGTAATACGTCGTTTCATTTCTGACTGCTGCTTCTGTGAGTGTTAATAGTTGATCCAAGAAGAATGAAGTCCTTGACAACTTCAATCTTTTCTTGTTGATAAGAATATTGTTTATTGGTCCAGTGGTGAAGATTTTTGTTTTCTTTACATTGAGATATAATCCATACTGAAAGCTGTGCTTTTTGATCTTCATCAGTAAATGTTGTAAGTCCTCTTCACTTTCAGCAAGCAAGGTTGTATCATCTGCATATCTTAGGCTGTTAATAAGACTTCCTCCAATCATGGTGCCATGTTTTTATTCATGTATTTATTCAGCTTCTTGGATTATTTGCTCAGTACACAGTTTTAATAAGTATGGTTAAAGAATACAACCTTGTCACTCACCTTTCTTGGTTTTAAACCATTCAGTGTTTCCATGTTCTGTTCGAACAACTGCCTCTTAGTCCAGGTACAGATTCCTCATGAGCACAATTACGTGTTCTGGAATACTCATACTTCACAATGTTGTCCATAGATTGTCATGATCCACACAATCGAAAGCCTTTGTGTAGCAATAAAGCAAAGGTAAACATCTTTCTGATATTCTCTGCTTTCATCCAAGATCCATCGGACATCAGCAATGATATCCCTAGTTCCGCGGCCTCTTCTAAATCCGGCTTGAAATTCTGGAACTTCTCTGTCAATGTATGCTTGCATTCGTTTCTATATTACCTTTAATAAAACTTTAGTCGCATAAGATATCAAAGAGATTGTCCAATGATTTCCACCTTCCGTTATGTCACTTCTCTTTGGAATGGGCATAAATATGGATCTCTTCCAAAGAGTTGGCCAGATAGTTGTCTTCTAAATTCTTGGCAGAGATGAGTGAGTGCCTCCTGTGCCACCTCACCTTCTTGAAAGATTTCAATTTTGATTCCATCAATTCCTGGTGCCTTGTTCTTTGCCAATTCCTTCAATGCATCTTGGACTTCTTCTTTCAGTATCATTGGCTCTTGATCATATGCTACCTCTTGAAACAGTTGAACATTAACCATTTCCTTTTGGTACAGTGACTCTGTGTATTCCTTCCATCTTCTCTTGATGTTTTCCATATCATTCAATAATTTGCCCAGAAAATCTTTCAATAATGTAAGTTGAGGCTTGACCTTTTCTTCAGTTCCTCCAGCTTGAGAAATGTTTAGTGTGTTCCTTTTTTTGTTTTTTTTCTGATTCCAGATCTTTGCACATTTTGTTGTAATATTTGGCTTTAACTTCTTGAAGTGATCTTTTAAATTTTCTGTTCAGCTCTTGTGCTTCCTCATTTCTTCCATTTGCTTTAGCATCTCTACACTGGAGAGCAAGCTTCAGTGTCTCTTCTGACATCCATTCTGAACTTTTCCTTCTTTCTTGTCTTCTTAATGACTTTTTGCTTTCTTCATGTATGATGTTCTTGATGTCATCCCACAATTCTTCTGGTCTTTGGTCTTTAATGTATCAAATCTGGTCTTCATATGATCTTTAAATTCAGGTGGGATATATTTAAGGTCATATCTTAGCTCTCATGGACTTGTTTTCATTTTCTTCATCTTCAGTTTGAATTTGCATATGAGTAATTTACAGTCTGTTCCACAGTCTACCCCTGGCCTTGTTTTGATTAATGATATAGAGCTTTTCCGTTGTCTCTTTCCACAGATGTTGTCAATTTGATTTCTTTGTATTCCATTGGTGAGGTCCATATGTATAGTCATCTCTTATGCTGTCTAAAGAAAGTATTTGAAATGAACAAATCATTGGTTTTGCAGAATTCTATCATGCATTCTCCAGCATGATTTCTATCAACAAGGCCATATTTTCCAACTACTTATCCTTCTTTTTTGCTCCCAATCTTTGCATTCCAATCACCAGTAATGATCAATACATCTTGATTGCATGGTTGATCAACTTCAGATTGAAGATATTGGTAGAATTCTTCGATTTCATCCTTACTGACTTTAGTGGTTGGTGCGTAAATTTGAATAATTGTGGTGTTAATTGGGCTTCCCTATAGGTGCATGGATATTATCCTAACACAGACAGCATTGTACCTCATGCATAATCTGGATATGTTCTTTTTGACAATGAATAAAACAGCTTTCCTCTTCAATTTGTCATATCTGGAATAGTAAACCATGTGGTTGTCAGATTCAAAATGGCCAATGCCAGTCCATTTCAGCTCTTTAATGCCTAAGATATTGATGTTTATGCGTTCCATTTCATTTTTGACAACTTCCAATTTTCCCAGATTCATACTTTGTACATTCCACATTCTAATTTTCAGTGGATATTTACAGCTGATTCTCTTTATTTTGAGTTGTGCCCCATCAGCATAAGACGGTCCCATGGGCTTTTCTCCCATGGGGTTTACTCCATTCACATCATCACGGTCAACTCTATTCTGATGAGGCAGCCCTTTCCCGGTCACATTTTGAGTGTCATTCAACCCGAGGGGTCATTTTCTGGTACTAAATCTGACAGTGTTTCTCTGATATTCATAAGAATTTCAGTGACTTAATATTTGGAAGTAGTTTGTCACTCCTTCTTCCTAGTCTGTCTTCATCTGGAAGCTCATCTGAAACCTGTTCACCATGGATGACCCCACTGGTATTTAGAATACCGATGGCATAGTTTGAATCAAACTGACTTTGTGGCACAGTACATAATTCTGCATGCCACACCAGGACTAAAAGACAAAGGCATAACACTAACTAAAAGTAATAAAGTGATTGCTGAAAAATCAATATATATTTGTTTAATATTTACATGCTGTAAAAGATGTCAATATAAAATATTTAAGTATTTATTTTATATTCAATTTAAGCATATTAGAATGTAACTTTGTGGAAACTTGGACCAGTGGACTATGTTACAGAGCCACTCCACTTTATTACCATATCAGATAGCTTTGATCCCATTCTGAATCATGCATTCCCATGAATACAGGAACTTCCCTCCTGTAAGTCTTCCACACACACGCACACACATTCTTTCAGAATCATCTATTTTGCTGGAGACAATCTAATTATAACATGCCAGAAATATAAAAAATGCTAGCATTCATAATGCAGTACATGTAACATCCTAAATCATGGAGACATAATATATTTTCAGTAAGCAATAATGCTAAATTCTCAGTTTCCTTATGTTTAATCATAATCTTCTTTTTTTCTAATACCTTCTTTTTATTACCTTCTCTTATAATTTGAGTCAAGTTTCTGATCTAATATCACTGCCACAAAGCAACCATTCTTGACCATTTTGTCTAAAACAGGACTCTTTTATTATCGAATTCTTCATAAATACTTTATGCATTCTCTGTAGTAATTTGCACTTGCTGAAATACATATAGCTATTTAGGTATTTTCTGTCCATCACAATAGAATGTCAACTCCCATGAGCAAAGAAATTTGCTGCAGTTACTAGTATACTTGCATTGCTTAGAAGAGTATCTACTAGAAAGTAGGCACTAACCAAAATCGTATCTGAACTCTAGAAAAACACACACACACAAATATATAAAGGAAATTGTGAAATTCAGTAGGGGGTAATGTAGGAAGCTCAATAGACAACAACCAAAGTAATGATGTTTTGTTCTGCTTTCTTGGCTTAGGTAGGTGAAGGGAAGCTGTGACAATTCAGGGTCCCCAAAATTCAGAGTGTGTGAGATTGTAAGAATAACAGTTTATCAGTAAAGCACTTTTTTTTGTTGTTATTCTTTTGGCAGTCCATGGTACTTTCAATTTTCTCCTCCAACGCCATAACTCTAATGCATCCATTCTTCCATGGCCTTCCTTATTGACTGTCCAACTTTCAAATATGCATGAGGTTATTTAAAATGCCATGGCTTAGATCAGGTGCACCTTAGTCTTCAAACTGACATCTTTGCACTTCAACATTTTGAAGATATCTTGTACAGCAGATTTGCCTAATGCAGTAAATCATTTGATTTCTTGACTGCTGCTTTCCAGGAGTATTTATGGTTTATCCTAGCAAAATGAAATCTTTGACAACTTCAATCTTTTCTCCATTTATATGGACATTGTTTATTGGTCCAGGGTGAGGAATTTTGTTTTCTTTACATTGAGATATAACCCATATTGAAGGCTGTGGTATTTGATCTTCCACAGTATTTTAAGTCCTCTTCCCTTTCAGTAAGCCAGATTGTGCTATCTGCATATCACAAGTTATTAATGAGTTTTCCTCCAATCCTGATGCTATGTTTTTCTTCATATACTCCAGAGTCTCAGATTATTTGCTCAGCATACAGATTGAATAAATATGGTAAAAGAATACAACCCTGGCACACAATTTTCCTAATTTTAAACCATTCGGTATTCTCTTGTTTGGTTTGAGCAACTGCTTCTTGGTCTATGTACAGGTTCCTCATGAGCACAAAAAGTGTTCTGGAATACTCATTCCTTTCAATGTTTTCCATAGCTTGTCATGATCCATGCAATTGAAAAGCCTTTTAATAGTCAATAAAGCACAGGGAAGCATCTTTCTAGTATTCTCTGCTCTTAGGCAAGAACCACCTGATATCTGCAGTGATATCCTTCATTCCATGTCCTTTTCTGAATCCATCTTGAACCTTGGGAAATTCTCTGTCAATGTGTGGTTGCAGTTGCTTTAGTATTATCTTAGTAAAATTTTACTCACATGGCATACCAATGATATTGTCAGATGATTTCCACATTCCAATGGGTCACCTAGCTTTGGAATGGGCACAAATATGGGTCTCTTCCTATCAGTTGGCCAGTTCCAAATTTATTGGCATAGATGAGTGAGTGCCTCCAGTACTGCATCAATTTGTTGAAAGATTTCAATTTGTAGTCCATCTTTTCCTGGTGCCTTATTCTTTGCCAGTGCATTGAATGCACCTAGAACTTCTTCCTTCAGAATCATTTGCTTGTCATCATATGCTACCTCTTAAAATGGTTGAACACTGACCATTTCTTTTTGGCACAGTTTCTCTGTGTATTCTTTCCATCTTCTTTTGATGTGTTTTGCATTATTCAATATTTTGTCCATGTTGTTGTTGCTATATACCATTGAGTCAGTTCTGACCCATAGGGACCCTTTATAGGGTTTCCAAGGAATGACTGGTGAGGTTGAACTGCCGATCTTGCAGTTCAAACTGGCCCTGCTGTCCAGTGGATTAACCCACAGCACCACACCAAGACTCTTTTTGTCCATAGAATCCTTCAATATCTTAAATCTAAGGTTGAATTTTTTCTTCAGTTACCTCAGTTTGAGACATGTTGAGTGTGTTCTTTGCTTTTGGCTTTCTAACTACTGGTCCATAGTATTTTCAATATTTTTCACAAGTATCATAAGTCAAATAAATTGATTCATCTAAAAATCTTCCTTATTCATCATCCTTCATTCACATTCATATGAGGCTATTTGAAATAACTTGGTTGGGCCAGGCACATCTAAGTCCTCAAACTGAAAGCTTTGCTTTCGTAATTTTAAAGATATCTTTTGTAGCAGATTTTCATAATGTCACTTGAAGTCTTGACTGCTGCTCCCATGAGAATTAATTGTGAATTCAAGCAAAATGAAGTCTTTGACAACGTCAATCTTCTCTCCATTTATCATAATGGTATTTATTGTTTCAGGTGTGAGGATTTTTGTTTCTTTTACATTAAGGTGAAATCCATATAAAATGTTTTAGTGTTAAATCTTCATAAGTATGTATTTCAAGTCTTCTTTGCGTTCAGCAAGCAAGGTTATATCATCTACATATCACAGGTTGTTAATGAACCTTTCTTCAGTCCTGATGCTATGTTCTTCTTCATATAATCCAGTTTCACAGATTGTTTGCTCAGCATAAAAATTGAATACATATGGTAATAGAATACAATCCTGACACACACATTTTTAAGACATTTATAAGCCCTTTGCTCAGTCCTAATAGCTGCCTCTTTGTGATGGACAGCTCCTCATGAGCACAAGTGTTATGAAATACCTGTTCTTTGCAATGCTACTTACAGTTTGTTATGATCCACACAATCAAATTACTTTGCATAGTCAATAAAGAACAATTAAATATATTTCTGGTATTCTCTGCTTTCAGGAAATATTCATCTGACATCCATAATGATAGCCTTTATTTCGTGTCTCCTTCTGAATCCAGCTTATGCTACTCCTTGTCAACAGTTGTTGTGGTTTTTTTAAAAATTTATCTTCAGTATAATTTTGCTTATTTGTGATATGTATAAAATTGCTTTATGATTTTGCATTCCATTGGGTCACTTTTTTGGTATGTGCACAAATATGGATCTCTTCCACTCTTTCACATTTATTGACATATATGAATGAGCACCTACAGTGCTGCACCTGTATGTTGAAACACTTCCATTTTTATCCCATCAATTCCTGGAGCCTTGTTTTTTTTTTTTTTTTAATGCCTTCAGTGCCTTTTGGAATTCTTCCATCAGTAATATCAGTTCTTAATGATTCCTCTTGGAATGAATGAATGAACATCGACCAGTTGTTATTGATACAGTGACTCTGTTTTCCTTCCATATTCTTTTGATGCTTTCAGCATGATTCAATATTTTGCCCATAGAAACCTTCAGGATTAAAAGTCATCAAGTCTTGATTTTTTTCTCCAGTTCTTTCAGCTTGAGAAATGCTGAGCATGTTTTTCCATTTTTTCCCCCAACTCTAGGTCTCTGCACATTCCACTATAGTTCTTTATTTTGTCATCTGGAGCTGTCCTTTGAAATTTTCTATTCAGTCCCTTTTTTTTTGTCTACCCTCAAGAGTAAAGTGACTCTTCTGACACACTTTGATCTTCTTCTTCTCCTGTGTTTTTAATGACCTTTTGCTTTCTCCAAGTATGATGTTCTTGATATCATCCCACAGCTCTTCTGCTCTTCAGCCATTAATGTCCAGTGCATCAATTCTGGTTTTGGGTTGTCTCTAAATTCAGGTGGTACATATTGCAGGTGCTTTTTTTTTTTAAGTTTTTATTGTGAACTGAGTCACAGTTTACATGGGAGAACATCAGCTTTACACCATCATTTAATTGCAACGACTACAATTTCTTCCGTGCATCATTATTCAACAGTATTTACTTCCATACCCTGTTTGATTTTTTGTTGTTGCTTGTTTCTTCTTTTTTTTTGGGGGGGGGGGGAGGTGTACACAAAAACACTCAAGAGTATATAATAATTTAAACAACAAAAGGGCACATTCTGCAGGTCTGCCTACTGGCTGCCAGCACCCAGTTCCTTTCTTTCCATGAGTCCAGAGTCCTCAGCTGCTCCCTTTCTCCATGTCCTCATCTCTGCCTCCATCTCTGGTGTCACTGCTTCTCTGGATAGGGTCCCACATTCCACTTGTGCTCTTATCCCTTAGTGGTCCTAGGATTTTCTGTTTCTGGACTGTTACATTAACTACTCCCCTGTTTCTGTTACAAAACTTCCACCTTTACAGTTGTGACAGTCACAGTAAATCATGATAACAATTACTCACTATTGAATCATAAGAATTTTATCACCATATCTTTTCACCAGGCCCATCTAGACAAGATGAAAACTATTCAGTGGGGTCTCTACATTCCTCCGCACATTCTTAAGCTAAACTCCCTCTTGAAAACTTGTAAGCCAGTCACTTCATGCCTTTATTGCCCCCTCATTTTAGGTAGCCAATGTCTAAGTTGCCTGTCCCTATCTACCCTGTATATAGAGGGGATAGGATTGATACTTGATGTGAAGACTCCTTCCCTCTCAGTTGGTATTTTGAGCTAATACATCCATAAATATAGGTCACGTTCATCAAATTGTAGTGATTTACATTTGTTTCCTTTATCAAAAAAATTGTTTTTTTATCTTCCTTTAATTGAGTTCTGATTATCAAGCTATTGAATGAAGCTACGTAAAATGGGTAAAATCTGCAAGTTTGAGCATTCTTGTGCATCAACCCTCACTTCATATCAGCTGGATGCTTCACTGACAGCTTTATCCCTCTGTGGCTATGTCCTTGTCCTTGGGCTCAAGAGTCCCAGGTCTCACCATGCTTCGGGCCAACCAGCCCTTCCTCTTCTTTCTCTCATCTCCAGACCAATGGGAGTCTATGGACTATGGTTGAACTCAGCTCATTTCTTCAATGCTGCCTTATCACTTCTTCTACTCACTAGTAGACCATTGTGGTCTCCAACAAGCTTACATGCCTGCTCATGTGTTCCCTTTCAGTTTCAGTCTTGGAGAGTGGTTTGTCCTGAAGGGACTTGACTCCTTGCATTGATGGCTTCCTGGTGAACAACTTGCTTGTTCTTGTAGCAGCCAATCATACTGCCATTTTTGTTTTGGATTTTTCCTGATGATCTTTCTTAGAAGATGTATCTTATTTTGCTCTGGCTGTTCCAGGCTGGTCTGCTTGTCCCTTCTAGTGGGAATGAGCCCTCCAGGTGGTATTTTGACACCCATGGATTGTTTTAATTTTCTCCAGCTTCAGCCTGAACTTCTATATGAGCAATGGGTGAATGGGTGGTCTGTTCCACAGTCTGCCCCTCACCTAATTTTGACTGATGTGATTTAGTTTTGGCATCATCTCTTCCCCCAATGTAGACAATTTGATCCTTGTGGATTCTACTTGGTGAGGTCCAGGTGTATAGCCATTTTATATGTTGTTGAAAAAAAACATATTGTCACTTGTCTTGCAAAATTCTATCATCATCATTTCTATCACTGAGACCATACTTTCCAACTAAGAATTTTTCATCTCTGTTTCCAACTGTTGCATTCTAATAATTAAAAATTATTAATGCATCTTGATTGCATGTTTGATAAATTTCACACTTAAAATAATGGTAGAATTCTTCAGTTTCATCATCTCTGGCTTTAATAGTTGGTGTGTAAATTTATATAGTAGTATTAACTTCTTTTTTTCCTTGTTGTTGTTAGGTACCGTTGAGTTGGTTCCAACACATATCGACCTTGTAGAGGGTTTCCAATGAGTGACTGATGAGCTTGAACTACCGTCCTTGCAGTTCAAACAACTTTGCTGTCCAGTGTATTAACCCACAGAACCACACCAGGATTTATGGATATTAAACTATCATAGACAGCATTGTATTTTAAGATAGTTCTTCACATGTTATTGTTGACAATGGGACTCCATTACTCTCCAATTTGTCATTCCTGGCTCAGTACATCATATACCATATACTTGTCTGATTCAAAATAGCCAATACCAGTCCATTTCATCTCACTAATGCCTAGACTTTATGCATTCCATATCGTTTGACAACTTTCAATTTTCCTAGATTCACACTTTGTACATCCCACATTCTGATACTAATGTATGTTTGCAGTTGTTTCTTTTGATTTTCAGTAGGGCCATCTCTTCAAATGTAGGTCTTGATAGCTTAACTCCATCACTGTCATTACAATAAACTTTGTTTTGAGGGAGCAGCTGTTCTACAGTCTTATTTTGAGTGCCTTCTAACCTGAAGGAATCGTCTTCTGATACTATACCTGTTAATATTCTGTTACTATTAACATTCAGTGTCTAATCATTCAGAAGTGGTATACCTCTTCTTCTTCCTAGTCTTAGTCTGAAATCTCTGCTGAAACCTGTCCACCATGGGTTTCCCTGCTGGAATTTAAAATACCAGTGGCATAGCTTCCAGCATTATGGCAACATACAAGCCACCACAGTAGGCGAAATGACAAGTTAGACCAAAAACAATCAACTGTAG
>NW_006408720.1:4951534-4956885 GCF_000296735.1 Chrysochloris asiatica | reverse complement strand
CAAAGGCATCAATTCTTCTACGATCTTCCTTATTCACTGTCCAGCTTTCGCATCCATATGAGGCTATTGAAAACACCATGGCCTGGGTCAGGCGTACCTTAGTCCTCAAGCTGACATCTCTGCTCTTCAATACTTTAAAAAGTTCCTGTGCAGCAGATTTAATTAATTAATTAATCTTATGATATGAATAAAAGACATCTTTGGTTGATGGAATCATAAAAGACAAAAAATAGTGTCTAAAAATGTAAGTATCACTATGTGAAGGAAACATGGACTCCCAAGATAAAAGAACAATATGTGGAAAAGAGAAATTAGTGAGAAGCTTAAACCAGGAAGGAGATTGCACAGACACATATTAATCATTGTAAAAAATAGTAAATAAGTAAAAGGACAATTATGTACTAAAAGTTTCATAAAAAAGGAGAGTTCTTGGTAAACAAATACCAGTTATCGTTTGGTTAATTCTGGATAATGATTTGAGGAATTATGAAACAACCAAGAAAAAGAATATACTAGCTGAAAATAAATGTTCTTTTATGTAACTTATGATTTAAAAAGGAAAATGATAATTATATAGTTACATAAAGCTGTATCATTGCTTGGATTCATTAGATTGTTAGTTTTGGAAAAGTGGGAGAAATTTTAAAGGGATATATTTTAATAGTTACTTTTTTTAGATGTTAAAGTAGAAATGGAAATAAAAATAATCAAGAAAAAATTATGTATTAAATTACTTTTGTCAATTTTTATTATATTCTATAGATAGCTTTCCATTGTGAGAGATGCCCAGCATAAATGAGGATGTATTTTTGAAAAGTACTGATTTAATTTTGAAATATTCTTATGATACTATTTTAAAAGGAGAAAACAGAAAAGATCTCATGTGTTCAAACTGATACACTCATTTTAAATAGCCTTTGGGCATCACATCTGTTTATCTAGTTTTGTACAATGAAATTTTGAATACAATTGGAAGTTATATAAGCTTCATCTTATTATGTCGCCACTTTAATAGTCTACTGATATATTCTGTAACTACTTACTCCTTCAATAAAGTGTATTTGGAATATACATAATCAGCACTATGGTAGATGTCAGTGATTAATAATGCACAAGATAAATTTCAAATACAAAAAAAGTTCACTTTCTATCTGGAGAGACAGCTGTAAACTGCAACCTAAGGATAAGGTTTATTGGAATGTTTGAAAACAAAATAGAAAGAGTAATTATATTTGCTGAGATAGGGGAAAAAAAGAAGGTTCATAGTGAAAATATTACTTGAGTTAAGAATTAAAGAATGACAGAATAATTTGCTGGGAAGAAAATAGTATTAGATTATGTAGCTGCTAATTTTTTTTAAAGTATTTAGCTCTTTGTGGGGAATTGAGGAGAATTCAACATTAATCAAAATATTCTCAAGAACTTTGTGTTGTCTAATTTCCGGAAGAAAAATTATTCCTTATTAAATATTATAGTTGAAATTATTGGGGAAGGAGCCATATTAATAAAATAGACATGCCAATTATTATAGCAGCTTTTGAAGTATATTTTTAGAGTGTGAAAACTGATGATGATTACAAATCACTTATTAAAGGATTTAGTATAAATGGAAGTGCTGTATGTATTGCAAATTAATTAATGATTTTAATAACAGAAAGTAGTCAAGTTGGATGATTTCAAAATGCAAAAATTAATATTAACATTTCTTCCAGTTGATGTTTATCCCTAAATGGAATTGGGCTTATAATTTATTAAACCTGTAAGTCTGCCATTAATGATTGTTATGGGAATCTAATGGTTTATTTTTAAATTTCTCATGATTTTGAGGATAGTTTGTCTTATCTTGAAGAACTCTTGTGACACAGTAATGAAGCACAACAGAAATGTCAGAGGTTCAAACTTTCCAATTCTACCATAGGGACAGATTTTCAGTCTGCTTCCATAAAGATTATAACCTTGAAAAACCTACATAGCAGTTGTACTCTGTCTATAATGTCATTAATGAGTCAAAATTGATTTGACAGCAACAGGTTTAGTTTCACTGGTTTTTATGCCTTGTTCAGTAATATAAATTTTACAGAGGACATCAATAAATAACCAAAATTTTTATGGATAATATACTTCATAAAAAAATAACCCCACTATTTTCTGCTGTGTAGACAATGCAGTGACTTATAGCTAGGCATCCCAGATAAGGGCAGACGAATACAAGATCTTTTGGAAACAGGGACTTGATAGGGAAGATCAGCATAGCAGATTCAATTGCATATTATTTAAGCACAAGCATACCTAATTCCTATATAATAGATAAAGGAACTGATTATGCGCCTATATGAACAGATGGCTGAAACTTACGGAAACAATAATACTATAAAAAATAAGTTTAAAATAGTTAATATACACATACTGTTTGCCAGGAAGCCTAAATTATTTATATACATTGACTAATCTTAAGTATATTTAATCATAAATAATGGTCTCCTTCCGCTACTTCCATCCTCACAAGCTGAGGAATCATGAAAGACTTCAAGAAATATGATAATGGCAGGTAATGCTATTTTCATGCAAATACGATTATATGAGATCACAACCAAAGACATGTGTTTAATTATCCTTGAAAAAATATATGTGCTCTTCACCTGGAATCTCCCAGAACTGAATGTGAGAAGTTTTGAATGGGTCTTCATTCCTGCTTTGGCAGGCAAATGGTATCCAAACTGACTGCCAGTGAATTGATTCCAACACATAGTTGCATATTGCTTTAATTTATAGTCTCAGAAATCCTCATAAAGGGTTTCTGAGACTATAAATCTCTATGGGAGCTGGAAGCACCAGCTATCTCCTGTTGAGTGTCTCATGGGTTTGAACACCAACCTTATGCTTAGCAGAACAATGTTTTACCAAAAGCACCACCAGGGTTAATATCAGGTGATAATGTTGTTACTAAATGCCTTTGTGACAGTTTTAACTGATAATAACCCTGTATAGGGTTTCCAAGGAGCAGCTGGTGGATTTGAACCACTGTGGTTAGCAGTCTAGTGCTGATCCTACAGAGCCACCACATCAGGACTCCGTAGCCATCATAATTTTAGCCTACTTTAACCAACAGGTGAATGAAACCTATAGGCATTATGTTTACAATTGTGACATACATCAAAGCTTCTTCCCTCAGAAATTTACAGCTTAGTTTTGGGACTAAAACATAATTATCAGATTTGTCTAATGTAATATGTCATTTGATTTCTGGACAGCTGCTTCCATGAGTGTTAATAGTGGATCCAAGTACAATGAAGACATTGACAACTTACATCTTTTCTCCATTTATCACCAGGTTATTTATTGATCCGCTGAGGAAGATTTTTGTTTTTGTCATACTGAGGTACAACCAATATTGAAGGCTGTGGTTGCTAATTTTCATCAGTAAATATTTAGTACTTTCAATAGTAGCTCTGGTAGCATAGTGGTTACGAATCAGGCTGCTAACCTCAAGGTCCGCAGTTCGAAACTAACAGCAGTTCCGCGGGAGAAAGATGAGGCATTCTGCTCCTGTAAAGATTTACAGCCTCGGAAACCCTGTGCAGGGTCACGATGAGTCGGAACTGTCTCCACGGTACTCAACAACAACAACATCATCTGGCACTGTTGGATAAGAGACAGACCACAAGGTCAGTTTGAACTGCAAGTTCGGTGGTTCAACTTCACCAGCAGCTCCTCAGAAAACCTATACAGTCACTATAAGTGGGAATCAACTTGACTGTACTTAACAACAACAACATCTGACTATCACAAGTTGTTGATGAGTATTCCTCCAATCCTGAAACCATGCTCGCTCTTCTTCATATAATTCAGCTTCTCAGAATACTTGTTAGACATACAGATTATATAAGTAAGGTGAAAGACTAGAACCTAGCCCAAACATTTCCTGATTTTAAACAACTCTGTCTCTTTGTTCAATTCGAATGACTGCCTCTTGGTGTTGGTACAGGTTCCTCACAAGCACAATTAAATGTTCCAGAATACTTATTCTCCGTAATTTTGTGCAAATCTAGTCAAGAGCCACATAACCGAAAATCTTTGTATAGTCAATAAAGTGCAGGTAAACATCTTTCTGGTATTCTTTGCTTTCAGCCAAGAACCGTATGACATCCACAGTGATTATCTCTCATTCCACATCCTCATCTTAATCCAGTTTGATCCCTGTCAACATACTGCTGTAGCCATTTTTTAAATTATCTTGAACTAAATTTTACTGGCAAGTGATATTAATGATATTGTCTGGTGGCTTAAGCATTCCATTGGATCACATCTCTTTGGAATTGGCAAAAATATGGATCTCTTCCAATTAGTTGACCAGGTAGCTATATTCCAAATTTCTTGGCAGAGATGAGTGAGTGGATCCAGTGTTGCATCAGTTTGTTGAAAGATTTCAATTTGTATTCTAACAATTCCTTCAGTGCTCCTTGGACCTCTTCTTCAGTTCCATCGGTTCTTAATCATATGATATACCTCTTAAAATGCTTAAACATTGATCATTTCCTTATGGTATAGCAACTGTGTATTCCTTAAATCTGCTTTTGATGTTTTCTTCATCACTCATTATTTTGTGCATAGACTACTTCATTTTGCAAGTCAAGGCTTGAATTCATTCCTCAATATTTACACCTTGAGAAATGCTGAGCATGTCCTTCCCTTTTGGTTTTCTAATCCAAGGTCTTGCACATTTCATTATAGTACTTGAAGGTTCATTCTTTTTTTTTTTTTTTTATGTTGTGCTCTTTATTGCCAAAAATAAAAACTTTAAAAACTGACAATTATCGTTAATCAATAAATATGCCCTGTCCTTTCTATCCTGTATTGTGGGTAGCCTCATTAACTGCTTTGAGCCAGTTCCAACCTGGAGACAGTGCAAGAGGCAAGAAGAGGTCGGTCAGACACCATCATTAAAGAGAAATGAACTGGGGAAGCAGATCAAGCTGTTGGCAGAGAAGTTCACATGTTTGGGGGTGGAGTCCAACACTCTTCCCAAAGGTTTCCTTCTCAACTTATGAACTTGGAGATTTGAGTGAGGCACTAGCAGGCTGGGCCTGGGAAAGGGACAGGAAGGGTTTATAAACTGCCTGAACCATCCAACACCTAAGGAACAACTGAACTTTGATATAGAAAGGGTTTCTGTTGAAGCACTAGAAGAATCTATCGGGGCACATCAGGAAATGAGGTAAGGGGTTTGGGTTTCTGGGTAGCGTTAGCACTCCTGGCACTTAACAGGGATGAGGCCGTTAAATGTCCAGTAAAGAGCTGTCCGGCATAAAACATCAGTGGCATCCCTGGTGATCTAGCTGTGATCCAGAAGG
>NW_006408720.1:4939018-4950904 GCF_000296735.1 Chrysochloris asiatica | reverse complement strand
GTGACGTGGCGAGTCTGGTCTTCATTGCACCTCACATCCAGGGTGAACTCCACTGAGCACTCGGGACAGAACTCTTCACACGTGCAATCCCGGGAGTTATGCAGCTTGTCCACAATGTCATCACTAATGAGGGGAATCAATCCGAGCCTATGAGCAATGAACTCATCATGCAGGACTGAGGAATTGGCATCAATCTGCACCCAGTCAATGGCTATGGTGGGCACCTCAGCGATGAAGACTCTCCTAATGGAATTGGCCACCGCTAGGTCAGTATTCTCGATGATGAATTTGACATTTTCATCTGTAAGCTCCGTGATCCGCACCGTGGGTTGGTTGGCGTAAGGCATCGCGTCCCAGATCCGCCGCCACCTTCCCAATTAGCTCCTTGAAGGTTCATTCTTGAACTGCCTTTTGAAATTTTTTGTCCAGCTGTTATCTCCTCATTTTTTCTTCCATTTGCCTTAGCATCTTTACACTGGTGAGTAAGTTTCAGAGTCTCTTCTGATATCTGTTTTGGTATTTTCTTTCTTTCTTACCTTCTTAATGACTTTTTGCTTGCTTCATATATGAGGTTCTTGATGAACTCTTCTGGTTTGATCTCATTAGTGTCTTATGCATCAAATCTGTTCTTTACATGATTTCTAAATTCAGATGGGGTATGTTCAAGGTCATAGTTTGTCTCTCATGGATTTCTTTTAATTTCCCTCAGCTTCAGCCTGCATTTGCGTATGAGCAATTGATAGTCTGTTTTTCAGTCTGTACCTGGCATTGTTTTTGATGATGATATGGAGCTTTTCCAACCTTTTCCACAAATGTAGTCAGTTTTATTGCTATGTATCCTATCTAGTGATATGTATAATTGTATTTTATGTTGTTTAAAAAAGGTATTTGCAATGAAGAATGCAGTGGTCTTTCAAAATTCTGTCGCACAATTGCCACCATAATTTCTATTATTAACACCACCATATTTTCAAATTACTGATCATTCCTCTTTATACCAGTAATTATCAATATATTTTGAGTCCATATTTGTTCAATTTCAAACTGAAGAAGTTGGTATAATTCTTCAATTTCATCATTACTGGCTTTAGTGGTTGGTGAGTAAATATGAACAATAGTAGTTGTGAGACTTGCAGTGGAATAACTGGTGTGCTTTGTAGTAGAATAAGCACTAGACCACAAGGTCAGTTTGAATCACAACGTCCATGGTTGGAACTCACATGCCACTCCTTGAAAATCCTATAGAGGATTGTTGTGACTCAGAACCGACTTGAAGACACTTAACAACAGCAGCATTACACATTATGATAAACCTTGAATTTTTTTTTTTATTTTTTTTATGATGAATGATGAAAATTCCTCTTCAATTTGTCATTCCCAGCATAGTAAACCATATGATTGTCAGATTTAAAATTGCCAATACTAGTACACGGAGTCCTGGTGTGGTGCTGTGGGTTAATGCACCAGACTGCAAAGCCGTTTGAATTGCAAGGCTGGTGATTCAAGCTCACCAGCTGCTCCTCAGAAACCCTATTCAGGGTCACTATGGGTCGGAACCGACTTGATGGCACTTAACAACAACAACAAAAGTAAACTTTGGCTCAATAATGTCAAGGATATCTATCTTTATGCGTTCCATTTCAATTTTGGAAACTTCCAATTTTCCTATATTCATATGTCATACATACATTCCATGTTCTGATTATTAATGGATGTTCGCAATTGTTTCTCCTCAAGTTAGTGGTGCTCCATCAGAAAATTAAGGTGCCAGAAGCTTTATTCCATTCAAGTTTTCATGATCAACTGTACTTTGAGGAGGCCCCTCTTCCCCAGTCTCATTTTGAGTGCCTTCTGAACTGAGGTGGCTCATTTTCCGCAGTATATCTGACAGTATTTTCTGGTGCTATTCATCATATTTAATTAATGAATATTCTGGGGATACCTGACAGTTTCCCTTGATGTTCATAAGGTTTTCAGTAGCTAAATATTTGGAAGTTGTCTGCCTCTTATTATTACTAGTTTTTTTTAGTTTGGAATCTCCGCTAAAACTTGTCCACAATGGGTGACCCTGCTGGCATTCAAAATACCAGTGGAATAGCTTTCAATATCACAGCAATACACAGAGCACCACAGGATGACGAAATGACAGATGAATGGTGTTGAAAGGATACAAAAAATGTCAAATTGAGGTCTAAGATACCCCTAATGTTGTCATTAGGGATATCACTACTGATGCCATTTGGATCTTGACTGAAAGCTAAGTACACGAGAAAGATGTTTATTTTGCTTTACTGACTATGCAAAGGCTTTGGACAATGTGGATCATGACAAGATATGGATAACATTGCGAAGAATGGCATTCCAGCACATTTAGCTGTACTCATGATGAACCTGTACATAGACCACAAGGCTGTTGTAAACTAGAACAAAGGCATACTGAATTTTTAAACTCAGGAAAGCTGTATGCCAGGCTTATTCTTCTACCATATTTACACCATACTTATTTAATTTGCACACTGAGCAAACAATCTGAGAAACTTGATTATATGAATAAGCATGTGACATCTATATTGGATGAAGACTCTTTAACAACCTGCAATATATAACCTTGCTTACTGAATGTGAAGAGGCCTTAAAATACTTAATGAAGAAAATCAAAGACCACAGCCTTTAGTATGTGTTGCACCTTAATATAATAAAGAAAAAATAAATAAATTCTCACCACTGGACCAATAAGTAACATCATAATAAATGGAGAAAAGATTGAAGTTGTCAAAGACTTCATTTTGTTTGCTTCCACCACCAGCAACCATGG
Source organism: Chrysochloris asiatica (assembly GCF_000296735.1). Classification (NCBI taxonomy): domain Eukaryota; kingdom Metazoa; phylum Chordata; class Mammalia; order Afrosoricida; family Chrysochloridae; genus Chrysochloris; species Chrysochloris asiatica. The sequence goes on along the minus strand of NW_006408720.1, from coordinate 4,948,089 downwards.
AAACAACAGTCAAGTAATCCAACGACATATTGCATTAAGCAAATCTGCTACACAGGACCTCTTTAAAGTGTTCCAGAGCAAAGATGTCAGTTTGAGGATCAAGCTGCGGCATTTTCAAAAGTCTCATATGCATGTGAAAGTTGGACATTGTATAAGGAATACTGTAGAAGAATTGATGCATTTAAGTTATGAAGTTGGAGAAGAATGGTATTGGTACCATAGATTGTCAGAAGAACACAGGTCTGTGTTGGAAGAAGTACTGCTAGAGTGCTCATTCGAAGCCATGGGCTCAATTGTGAAGATGGTGCTGGACTAGGCAATGTTTCATCCTGTTGTGCATAGGGTCGCTTTGAGTCAGAACTGATTTGAGAACATGTAACAACAACAACAAAGTCTAAGAGAAATACATGATTATTTGGACAGAGTGACATTTAAAGAGGTAAGGGACTACAGTTGTTTTTTTTTTTGTTTGTTTGTTGGTTTTTAACTTCCATAAAGAAAGAACTATCTATAAGAGAACACTAATTATATTGACATTATAGTTCTCAACATTAACAGGGCTATAAAAAAAAGAATGGAAAAATTATTTTAAAATTTAAGTGGAAAAATAATGTTAAGATTTAAATGTGAATTCAATATAGTGAATCCTGTGGCATAGTGTTTAAGCTGATAACTAAAAAGTTAAGAGGATGATTTGGCAGTCTTCTTCCTAAAAGATTTACAGCCTTAGAAACCCTATGAAGCACTCCTACTCTGTTCTATAGGGTCACTAAGAGTCAGGAGCAGCTTGATGGCAGTGCGTTGACAACAAAAATATTTGTAAGTATTCAAAGAATATAAACTATTCTGAATGGTCAATAATTCAACAGAGTTCTCCACTATGTAAGTATGGCTCCTCCCACCCACTTTCTTCTAGTAAGTCACTTTGTTTTTTGTTTTTTTAAGTTTTTATTGTGAACTGAGTGATAGTTTATATGGGAGAACATTGGTTTTACACTCATCCTATTGTATTTTATTTCATTGAAATGATTATAATCCCCTCCATGCATCATCATCCAACAGCATTTGCTTCTATTGCCTCTGTTCTTTTTTTTTTGTTTGTGTGTTATTTTTTGTTATTTTTATTTTTTAAAGTACACAAAAACACTCAGGAATATATAATCATTTACTTAACCTAAGGGCACATTCTTTCTTGACATTCCATACATTCAGACATATGGGCCACACTATTTCCAAATTTGATGTTGGATTGGTAAGAGTTTACTAAATCATTATTATAAATTTGATCTATGTAAATATTTATTAATAAATAAAAATAAACATTTAAATGTGACATTCAAACTCTTCAACTAATAAAAGGATGATCAATTCACTTGAAACACCTATTACCATTTTTATCATCATACAGAAATAAATGTTGACACATGGATATATTTAACTACCTGTGTCTACACATGAGGACGATTTAATCTGCTGATTAATATTTAAAAAGAAAGAAAGAAAGAAAAACTCTTTGTGCAGCAGGTTGAAAATAGGTCCTGAGAGGTTGGATTATCCAGCTGGAGTATAAGGCCCATCTGTCTGATTAGCACACCGGCTGAAAAGAAGTGACAAGTCGCTTCTATTTTTACCTAATCTTTAAATTCCAAGAACGCTTTTTCATTAAATCATAGTTTTCTAGTAGGATTGCTAAAGCTTCCTCTCTGCTTATTCCTTTTTTATCTAGATCTCCCTGAAGAGCCCTACTCAGAGATGGCTCCTATCCTGATAAACTCTTCTTATCTTTTTCTATGACTTCACTGGAGAGGAAAAAATTCCCTGAGCTAAAATCTTAAAAACAAAACAAAACAAGACAGTATACAGAGATAATTTGCCAATTATTCAAAGTGTTATAAGCTAAATTTTTTAAAGGAATAACACATTAATATTGGTACATTATTTGCAATGTTTCGGTGATGTGCATAGCATAAAACTGTAGAGTTAAATATTTCTATATAACTTTAACTATTTTAATCAGAAGAGATAATAAAAAATGCATCCTTGAATTTGGTAAGCATTCTGACAATTTCCCTTTAAAAACTAGCTTTCCTAAAACTATTTATTCAATTAACTTTTGTATTTGAATAATACACTATTTGGGTATTATTATTATTATGAGAAGGTATTATGTCAGAAATTCATTTTGAAGAATAGGTATTAAACTTTGGAAAACTTTTGTACTTAATCAATTTCCTGTGTGTGTAGAAATCTGCTTGCAGGTATGATTGATTCAATTAGTAAGTATAGGCCAGATAAGTTCTGGAGTTCTGGTGTGGTGCTGTGGGTTAATGTGCTGAAAAGTGTATTAGGTTTGAACTGCAAACTAGGTTTGAACTGCAAGTTCGGCGGTTCAAGCTCACCCGCAGCTCTGCAGAAACCCTATATGTGGTCACTAAGAGTTGGAGCCAACTTGACACCACACAATAACAACAACCACAAGTCATATACACAATTATTGTGAGGAGGGATATAAGCAGTGACATACATTAAGATTAGACTAATAATAGATGAAGAAGCTACCTGATCTTGTCTTTTATATCTGATAAAGAAGCAAGTTCATTTTCCAAGATTAAAGTATCTTAAAGGAAATCAAGAATACCAAATAACAGGAAAGCAGCTCAGTTAGAGGTTTAACTTGTTTATATATATAATTAAAATATTTTTCTATTCACATTACAAAATTTAGTTGAAATTGATTTCTAAATTGATCCAGAAAGGAGTATTACTTATTTCACAACAAAGAGCAAAGGCAAAATAAGGTAACTTATATTTATACTACTAACCAATTTAAGAGAGAAAAAAATCACTTAGCCAATAGAGTCAGTGATACAATTCATTATTACATATTAAAAAATACCATATTTTTATTGGGAAATGTGAATTCACTCACTTTTTGCTCTTTGAATAGTTGAATTTATCAATTTCCACTTTAACAAACAAAAAATTTTTAAATAATGCAGAAACATTTAAAAATAAGTTAGAAATCACATCATGTTTAAAGGCACTTAATTGGAGGGTTACATGCTTATCTTCTAAATAATATCATTTCTAAAATCACAATTCTAAAAACACAATCCAGAACTATTTGATATTTAAATGCTAAGAGATGTTGTTGTAGTTAGGTACCATCGAGTCAGCTTGGATTCATAGTGATCCTGTGCACAACAGAACAAAACACTGCCAGGATCCGTGAGAGATCCTCACAATTATTGATGATATTTGAGCCCATTATGGTTCTCACTGTCATTTCATCTTATTGGGGGTCTTCTTCTTTTCCAATGACCTTCCAGAGTACCAAGCATGATGTTCTTCTCCTGGAATTGATCCCTCCTGATAATATGTCAGATGTATGAGAGACAACATCATGCTATCCTGGCTTCTAAGGAGCATTCTGTTGTAATTCTCCCAACACAGATTTGTTTGATCTTCTGGTAGTCCGTAATACTTTAATATTCTTCTCCAACACCATAATTCAAATGCATTGATTCTTTTTTCAGTATTGCATATCCATTGTCCAACTTTCACATGCCTATGAGGCTACTGAAAATATCATGGGTTGGGTTGTTGTTGTTAAGTGCTGTCAAGTCAACTCCGACTCATAGAGACCCTGGTGAACTTGAACCACCGACTTTGCAGTTCAAACAGCTTTGCAGTCTGGCACATTAACCCACAATGCCACACCAGGACTCCATGGGTTGGGTTGTTGCTGTTAAGTGCCGTGAAGTCGATTTCAATACATAGCGACCCTGTATAAGATTTCCAAGGAGTAGCTGGTGAGCTTGAACTACCAACCTTGCCGTTCAATCGACTTTGCAGTCTGAAGCATTAGCCCACAGTGCCACACCAGGTTGGGCTAGGTGTACCTTAATCCTCAAGCTGATATCTTTGCTCTTGAAACGTTTAAAGAAGACTTCTGCAGCACATCTGCCTAATGTAATATATCTTTTGATTTCTTGACTGCTGCTTCCATGAATGTTGGTGGATCCAAGCAAAATAAATTCTTTGCCAACTTCAATCTTCTTTTCTTCTATCATGATGTTATTTATTGGTCCAGATGTGAAAATTTCTGTTTTCTTTACATTGTGGCTCAATCAAAATGGAATGCAGTAATTTTTGTTCTTCATCAGTAAGTATTTTAAGTTCTCTGTGTTTCCAGAAAGCAAGGTGGTATCTGCATATTACAGGTTTTTAATGAGTCTTCCTCCAATCCTAAAACCACATTCTTCTTCATAAAATCCAATTTGAATAAGTATGGTGAAAGAATTCAACCTTAGCACACACTATCCCTGATTTTCAATCATTCAATATCCCCTTGTTCCATTCTAACAACTGCCTCTTGGCAATTCCTCATGAATACAATTAAGTATACTGAAATATCTGTTCTTCACAATGTTACCCATAGTTTGTCATGATTCACACAGTCAAAAGTCTTTGTATAGTCAATAAAGCACAAGTAAACATCTTTCTGATATTCTCCACTTTTAGCCAAGATTCAGCTGATGTCAGCAATGAAATTCCTAGTTCTATGTCTTCTTCTGAATCCAGCTTGATTTCTGGTAATTCTCTTGCACTGAACTATTGTAATCATTTTTCAATTAACTTCAACAAAGATAATTCAAACAAAGCCACAGGCAAAATACACAAACAAACCACAAAAGCCACAGAAGAACTAAAAAACACACTACTGGAACTCATAAACATATAAGGAACACCCAGAACACATTGGTACAATGAACAGTTTTTTCCAGTTCATGTAGAGCATTCTCCAGAACAGACCATATGCAACAGAATTATTTTATGGAATAAAAACATTTCTTTGGAATAAAAAGAGATGCTGAGTGACAAATAGTTTTGTAACAACAAAAGTAAAAGAGACAAAAATGTGACCATCATATTTTAATATTTTTTGTACTTATAGAACACTTTTTTCAATTTTCTTTCCAATTTTCAAAACTGAAAATAGCCACAAAATCACACACAGAAGTCATACTTTATTAATTGCTAAAAATACAGTTATATTAAAACATTAAAAGATAAATGCATTTTAAACGCTAATAGAAAATCAGTTATAGTAGAGTAAGCTTATTTGGATCAAAGTGGTAAGCTATAATATCATATTGTAATGTTAAGTGAAAATTGAAATAAGAATCATATCCATTATGGTTTATTCACCAGGTCTTTGTAATAAAGAAAGAATACATCAGTATTCTCAAATACAATGTGAAAACCACATTCCGTTTCAGATCACTGCAACATCAGATTAGTCTGCCAAGTCAGTGCACAAACAATCACAAAGGTCAGAAAAAGTCAAAAGTCATAGTGGAATGGAAATGGTAATAATAGTCTGTAAATAGCACAATATATAACTCAGACAAATGATAAAAGGTTATGGCTATAAATGTGAGCAAGACAGGACAAAAACATTCTGAAAATTTAAGTGGACTTTGGGGAAAAAAGGGTTGCAAAAGACCAGAGAACAAGGTAATGAGATCAAAACTTAGACACAGATGTCTACCTTCTGGATAAAGATCACAGATCTTGAAAAAAATATTAAAAAGTCTCAGTATTTCTCAAATTTTAGTGTGCAAAAGAATCACTGGGGAGCTTGCTAAAAATGTAGAATCCTTGGACTCCACACTAAAAAAGTGAATTGATTCAATAAATCTCACCCAAATATATATGTATCTTAAAGTTATTTGCATAAACTGATTTCCTCTCATATCTCTTAAAATTATTCTAGAAATATGGAATAAAAATAGACCTATCACAATCCCTAAGTTTTTCTTTCTGTAACCTTGCATAATAACTTTTTTTTTTTTAATTTATAAATTGCAATGGAAACTTGTTTCAAATTAAAATTTTGGAAATAATAGTAACCTCACTCAATACTTATTATTCAAATTAGCATATCGATTCAATAAACTATAGATACCATAACAGTACACTTAGTTCATTTTCTCCTTTGATTTGTATAATGGTTATTGGATTTCTTTATCATAATTTCAGGACAGTTTGTTCAGTTTCTAGAAAAAACAAGCTAGTATATTATGTATAATTCTACACATGTCTTCTAATACATACTAATTATATACTCTAATTTATGTAATATTTATATTCAGAATCTGGTCATTTCCAGGTATGTTTTACATTTAGTTTATAGCATCACACTGCAGTTAGCATTGTTCATATGTGTTTCCTCCTGCCTATGGATATTTTGTTGTTAACTGCCATCCAGTCTATTCTAACTCATACCAACCCTGTATAGGACTTATGAGAAGGAACTTGTAGCCTTGAATATCCCTGCGGTTAGCTGCTCATTGAATATCTATATAGTGCCTTGTTTGTGTTGTTGTTGTTGTTAAAGGCCATTAAGTCAGTTCTGATTCATAGCAATCCAATATAGGGTTTACAAGGAGTAGCTGGTAGGTTTGAGCTGCTGGCCTTGTGTTTCAAACTGATTGTGCAGTTCAGGGCTTTACTATGTAAAGCCACACCAGGACTCCTACAAAACAATAGAAGCTGATTTAAGGAGGACTTCTCTAAGACTGAACACCTCTTTGGAATACAGGTGACATAAGCAATGAATCATTCTCACCATCCAGAACCAGTAGACAGCATGCCTCAGGTATCCAGACTACTATATGTTAGAAGCAACAAGAGCCAATTATCCTGCCATTGATGCTTTCCTGGAAAGGCATAAACAGCAGACAGGGAGGCATTATAACCCTTAGGATTCCCGGATAGAAATAAAGAAAATAATTGTGGCCTGAATATATACTCCACTACATAATGCATAGGGTCCAGTATCAAATCAAAATGTAGGTCTTCTTTTCAAAGGATAAGAATTTCAGGATGGTGACAGCAGAACTTTAAACCAAGTAAATTGTGGTTATTAAGTGCCATTGAATTGGTTCTGACACAATTCAACACTGTATAGGGTTTAGGAGGAGCAGCTGATGTGTTTGAACCGCTAAGCTTTCGATCAGGAGTCTACTGCTTACCCTACAGCACCATACCAAGACTTTAAATCAAGCATGTGACTCTTCAAAACATGTGGCACTGCGAGGGTACCTATGTCCAGTGCCCATGTAGATGATTAATGCAAAAGCAAGTAGTGGATGAGAACTAATATGATGTAGTTATTACAAACATTTTAACATTACAGGAAAATTTAATAAACTTCTTATATATCCTTATATTAGTATGTTTCCTTAGTTTAAGTTTGACAGCTATATGAAAATGTACAGAATTAGTGTTCTGATTATTTTTTTAGAAAGCCCTTAAAAACAAATACAAATGGTCAATATGTTAAGTGTGTCCTTTTTAACAATTGTATTTTAAAGTAGCAAACTTAAAGAAAGATTTAAAATATGCAAGGTCAACTTATAGATTATTGAGCATAATCACTACTTAGATAACAAATCCTTTCCAAATTCTATCTGAATAATCCCCATGATATTTAATCATACTTTTCTAATATATACATGACACATATTTCTGCTTAACAACATTAATGCAAAGCTTTTGGTATTTTCAATATAGATTATACCAACAAAAACCAAGTATTTTTATCTTATCATTAATGTATTCTTCCTCATTACATGAATTTCAAATTGTAGGTGAGTCATTTTATGGCAAATGTGAATATATTTATATCAGGAAGTCTGTATCTACAGACTTTGTGTACTTTCTACCAGGTTCAGGACACTTATGCAGATGGTGTGATGCTGTAGGATAAGCACTGGTTTGCTAACCATGAGGTCAGTGGTTCAAACCCACCATCCTCTCCTCAGAAACCCTCTACAGGGCCATTATGAGTTGGAATTCACTTGATGGCACCTAATAACAAAAAATGGAGTTTGGGTTTGATTCTGATGTTTAATGTTAACCTATTTCTGTTAATATTTCTGAAAAGACATTGAAATTCTCTAGCTTTTTCTATTCAACATAGAAACAAGCCTTGTTAAAAGTGGAAAACACAACTTATTTTCCATCTGACAGTTCTTCTTGGAATAACTCACATTCATAAAGCTAAAATTCTCTATCTTTACTTCACATACTTCACTTCGTATACATGTCCAAAATAAGAATCACTTTAAAATTGGGGGAACTGAAGAAAAAATTCAAGCCTCGACTTTTGTTATTGAAAGTTTCTCTGGGAAAATTATTGAATGATGCAGGAAGCATCAAGAGAAGATGGAAGGAATACATAGTCATGGTATCAAAAGGAAATGGTTAATGTTCAGCCATTTCAAGAGGTAGCATATGATCAAGAGCCAATGAATAAAATTGAAATCTTTCAAGAAAGTGAGGTGGCACAGGAGGCACTCACTCAACTCTGCCAAGAAATTTGGAAGATAACTATCTGGCCAACTGATTGGAAGAGATCCATATTTGTGCCTGTTCCAAAGAGAGGTGACCCAATGGAATGCAGAAATTATCGGACAATCTCTTTGATATCCCATATGAGTAAAGTTTTGCTAAAAGTAATACAGAAATGGCTGCATTGACAGAGAACTTCCAGAGGTTCAAACCAGATTCAGAAAAGGCCATGGAATGAAGGATATCATTGCTGATGTCCGATGGATCTTGGCTGAAAGCAGAGAATATCAGAAAGATGTTTACCTGTGCTTTATTCACTATGCAAAGTCTTTCAATTGTGTGGATCATGACAAGCTACGGACAACATTGCAAAGTATGAGTATTCTGGAACAATGAATTGTGCTCATGAGGAATCTGTACATGGGAACACTGAATGGTTTAAAATTAAGAAATCTGTGTGATAAGGTTGTATTCTTTCACCATACTTATTCAACCTGTATGCTGAACTGATTCTGAGAAGGTGGGTTATGTGAAGAAAAACATGGCATCAGAATTGGAGGAAGACTCCTTAACAACCTGCGATATGCATATGATACAACCTTGCTTGCTGAAAGTGAAGAGGACTTTAAACATTTACTGATGAAGATCAAAGAGCACAGCCTTTGGTATGGATTACATCTCAATGTAAAGAACACAAAAATCCTCACCAC
>NW_006408720.1:4935665-4938621 GCF_000296735.1 Chrysochloris asiatica | reverse complement strand
TGGAGGGTCAGAGAAAAAGAGGAAGACCCCCAACAAAATGGATTGGCCAAGTGGCAGCATCGATGGACTCAAGCGTGGCAACGGTAGTGAGGTTGGCCCAGGATCGGGCAATGTTTCGTTCTGCTGTCCATAAGGTCACTATGGTTCAGTACCAACTCGATAGCACCTAACAACAACATAATAAATAATTGAATAGCAATTTTGTTGTCATCTTCATTTTCAACTTGAAAAGGAAAGGGTAGCAAGAATAAACAACCTGAGCTGATTCTGACTAACAGTGATCTGTAAGGTTTCCAAGACTGTAATCTCTACAAAAACAGACAGCCACATCTTACTCCTGTGGGGTGGCTGGTGGGCTCACTGACTATTTTGGTCAACAGTGAAGCACTTAGCCTATAAACCACTTGGACTATGATAAAATAAGCTTGCTTTCATAATATTTAAAAAATATACTTTTACTTGAAAAGTAATTGAATAACTTTAACATTGTAAGCAATATTTTCAAATAACTCTATTATTTTGTTTGAAACAAACAAAGATAACAGTGGCAAATTTCATATGTTCATATATGATTATCTTCTTTATAGATGTTGTAAAGAATTCTTAAATTAAGTTCTTCCATAAGCATAGTGTGTTACCTTACTTAATTCTATGCAATTTTTTTTATCAGTGATACTCAGTGTCTTCTCTTGTTGTTGTTGTTGTTGAGTGCCGTCGATTCGGTTCCGATCCACAGCGACCCTGTATAGGGTTTCCAAGGAGCAACTGGTGAGCTTGAACCACCTACCCAGTAGTTCAAATGGCTTTGCCGTCTGGCGCGTTAACTGACATCACCACACCAGGAGTCTTAGGAGCACACAATGCATCTATTTATTATTTGTATTTTATGCTTCAGTTTTAAATTGTGGTTATCCTTTTTCCCTTCAAGCTATATTTTGATTTCTTTCTCTTGCAATCTTGCAGACTCCAATTCTATTGTTTTACCTCTATATATTTTATCACTCATGCTACTTTAGTTCTACTGGGATTGATCTTTTAACTACTGTGTATTTATTAATATTGTTGTTGTTCCACTTTATTCATCTCTCCAGTCTTTCCTCTTTTCCCATCTTTGAGGTTTCTTCCAAGTTATTTTATAAGCACTTGCTTTTCAGCTATTTTAATAAGAATGCCCTTTCCCAATAGCACTTTCATACTTGTTTAGAATCAAGGAAAATTTCATTTTCCAGTATTACACATTTTTGTTGTTGCTGTTGTTAAGTGCCACCAAATTGGTATCGACTCATAGTGACCCTATGCACAACACAATGAAACACTGCCCAGTCCTGGGCTAATCTCACAATTGTTGCCACGCTTGAGCTGATTAATACTGCCACTTTGCCAATCCATTTCTCTAGGGGTCTTCCTCTTTTTCTCTGACCTTCCAATTTACCAAGCATGATATCCCTCTTCAGTGACTGGTCCCCCCTGACAATAGGTCTGAAGTATGACAGACAAAGTCTTGCCAGCCTGGTCTCCAAGGAGCACTCTTACTGTACCTCTTCCAATACAGATCTGTTTAGATTTGCTGGCAGTCCTTGGTACTTTCAATATTCTCCACCAACACCAATGCATCAATTCTTCTACAATCTTCCTTTTATTCACTGTCCAACTTTCACATGCACATGAAGTTATTGAAAATACCATGGCTTGGGTCAGGTGCACCTTAGTCCTCAAGCTGACATCTTTGCTCTTCAACACTTTAAAAAGGTCTTGTGTACCCGATTTGCCTAATGCAATACATCGTTAGATTTGTTGGCTACAGCTTCCATGAGTGTTGATTTTAAACCAATAAAAATGAAGTCTTTGATAAGTTCAACCTTTTCTCAATCGATAAGAATGTTGTTTACTGGTCTAGGGGTGAGGATTTTTGTTTTCTTTGTACAGAGATGGTATCTATACAGAAGGCTATATGGTCTTTGTGCTTTAACAGTAAGTATATTAAGTCCTCTTCACATTCAGCAAGGAAGTTTGTATAATTTGCATATCGCAGGTTGTTAATGAGTCTTTCTCCAATCCTGAAGCCACATTTTTCTTCACATAACCCAGTTTCTCAGATTATTTGCTCATCACACAGACTGAATAAGTATTGTGAAAAAAATACATCCCTGTAGCACACCTTTCTTAATTTTAAACCACTTAGTGTTCCCATGTTTTGTTTGAACAATTGCCTGTTGGTCTATGTATAGGTTCCTCATGAACACAACTAAGTGTCTGGAATACTCATATTTTGCAACGTTGTCCACAGTTTGTCATGATCCACACAACTGAAGGCCTTTGAGTAGTCAGTAAAGCACAGGTAAAAATCTTCCTGGTATTCTGTACTTTCAGTCAAAATCCACCTGATGTCAGCAATGATATCTCTCATTCCACATCCTCTTCTGAATACCAGTTGAACCTCTGGGAGTTCTCTGTGAATATATGCTTGCAGCTGTTTCTATATTACCTTTAGTAAAACTTCACTTGCATGGGATATCAAAAATATTGTCCGATGATTTCTGAATTCCATTGGGTCACCTCTCTTTAGAATGGACACATACACTGATCTCTTCCAATCAGTGGGCCAGATAGTTGTCTTCCAAATTTCTTGGCATAGATGAGTGAGTGCCTCCTGTGTCGCCTCACTTTCTTGAAAGATTTCAATTTGTATTCCATCAATTTCTGGTGCCCTGTTCTTTGCCAATTCCTTCAATGCACCTTGGGTTTCTTTCTTTCGTACCTTTGGCTCTTGATCATATGTTACCTCTTGAAATGGTTGAACATTGACCATTCCCTTTTGGTACAGTGACTCTGTGTATCCCTTCCATCTTCTTTTGATGCTTTCTGCATCATTCAAAGTTTGTCCAGGGCATCCTTCAATAATGAAAGTAGAGACTTGAATTTTTTTTTTTTTTTTTAAGGTTTTTATTGTGGATTG
>NW_006408720.1:4929347-4935565 GCF_000296735.1 Chrysochloris asiatica | reverse complement strand
ATAGTGAAAGTCGAGGCTTGAATTTTTTCTTCAGCTCCCCCAGCTTGAGAAATGCTGAGTCTGTTCTTTCCTTTTGGTTTTCTAACTCCAGATCTTTGCACATTTTGTTGTAATATTTGACTTTGTCTTCTCAAGCTGACCTTTGAAATTTTCTGTTCATCTCTTGTACCTCCTCATTTCTTCCATTTGCTTTAGCACCTCTATGCTGGAAAGCAAGTTTCAGAGTCTCTTCTGACATCCATTTTGATCTTTTTCTTATTTCTTGTCTTCTTAATGACCTTTTACTTTCTTCTTATATGATGTTCTTGGTGTCATCCCACAACTCTTCTCAAAAACCATGAATATTTTTCATACCACTCTTCCTAATTAATATGTATTAGCTCACCTCTTAAGAAAGGGACCCCATACCTTTATAAGCCAGTGCACCTTAATTCCAAAAGGTCTTCTCCTCTGGCAGAGACAGACCTGCTTCTTTCTTTGATGTGTACTTTCGCTTTGACCTCATCTAATCTATGCTCCCTATGGCTTCCAGGTCTACTTCACTCACAGGGAAAGACTCTCTTCTCTCTCTGAAGCATAGTTTTGCTTTGAATACAGAGATTCTAAGTGAATGTTTATTGTTCATGTGTGACTGAGAAGAGGCAACTTGGTGGGATTAATGCTTTAGACCCCTCAAGAACGAGAGGGATCAGGGGAAACACGTAACAGTTCTGTTCCACAATATGACCCTGAGCTTGTTTTGGTTGATGATATAGAGCTTATATACAACAGTAATTGCATTTCAATTTTCAAGCACCTATTTTAATGACTACTTGAGTTGTATTATTCGATGCACTTTTTAAATTAAAATTCTTTCTACTAAAATGGAAGATCTCAGTAGAAAACTTTTTTTTTTTTTTCTTTCAAATTTCATATTCTGGAGTCAACATTTTAAACTTTGCTGGTAACTTACAGGTTAAAAAACCAAAATGATAAATATTAAAATATGGGAAAATAGCAATCCTTAAGTCTGGCTTGAGAAGTTAAACACTGAAATTTTGTTGTTAAAACTGTGCTCATCAGTTGTTTGATCAAAACTATCTTTAGTGTCTTCAGTTAAAATTTTCTGATCTGAACTCACAACTCATCACTTCAAAGATTCATGCCTTTATGTTACTTTCATTATGTATGTTGAATTCAGAAAGGTTTGCCTTATATAGTACTTTCATTATGTATCTTGACTTAATAAAGGTTTCCAACTCATTACTATTGTAATAATAATAAATCTTATTACAAATCTGTGTTGGAGAAAGTACAGCCAGAATGCTCCTAAAAAGCCAGGATGACAAGACTTTGTCTTTCATACTTCAGACATATTATCAGAAGGGACAAGTTTCTGGAAAAGGACACCATGCTTGGTAAAATGGAGGGTCAACGAAAAAGAAGACAACCATAGGCATGGATTGCCACAGTAGCAGCAGCAATGGGTTCAATCACATCAATTATGAGGATGGCACAGGATCAAACAGTGTTGTGTGCAGAGTCATTATGAGTCAGAGCCAACTCGACAGCACCTAACAACAAGAACAAATCTTACAATTTATGGGAGAATATCTTGAAAGTGTTGTGTGTTTTTTTTTTTTACATTTCCCACCCCCCCTGTACTGTGTTCTTCTTATCAGCAATTTGTTTATATTTTCTTAATTCACATTTCAACAACCTGCTGTGGTTAACTCATAGTGACCCTGTATAAGGTTTCCAAGGAGTTGCTGGTGGGTTTGAACCACAAACCTTGTGGTTAGTAATTGAGTGCTGATCCTACAGCAACACACCAGGATTCCTCATGAAAGATAAAATGCACCACTCTTGAGTTAATTCTGACTCCTAGAGAACCTATAAATCAGAGTAGAACTGCTCCATAGGGTTTCTGGAGTGGTAAATCTTTACAGAAGTAAACTGTGACATCTTTCTCCTAGGGAACAGCTGATGGTTTTGAACCTTCAAACTTTTAGTTGGCAATCCAACGCTTAACCCACTGTGTCACCAGGGCTCCTTGAAAGAAAAGTTGTTGTAGCTGTTATTTGCCATCTAGCTAGGTCACACTTATAAAGACCTTGTATAGGATTTCTGAGGAGCAGCAGGTGGGTTTGAACTACTGACTTTGGGATTAGTAGTCCAGTGCTTATCTAAAAATACACTTTATTTCTTTTTGTCCTGATTAAAACTTAATTATTTTTCTCAATAACTTACCTATCTCTCCTTCATGAGAAATTTAATCTACTTCTTTTAGTTTCCATACTTAAATTGTATAAAGCCATCTGCATACTAATGTCTTTCTGCATTTCTCAAGGACACCTGTTTTCTTCTTCAAATAGGATCTTTATTTACTTATGAAGAAGTCTTGAAAACAGCTAACCTTTATGTACCTGCATGGTATTCTGCTGATTGCATCTTTGCTGGTTGCCAGTTGGGTATATGGTGATGTGAGAGGCACGAATTAAGGTGTAGTGGCAATTCCTTTGGAAAGCAAGGTGAAAAGTGTAACATTCTAACTGAAATCTCCCCACAACCTGAAGAACCCATTGTAGCTAACGTTCATAATTATAAAGTGTTATAAAATCAGAAAACCTGTTAAGAGTGCATATGCTTGACCTGCTTAAGCTGTTTTCCTACTTTTGAGCAAATAGATTTCCAGTCTTTAAAAATGTCTATTTACTTCCTTTCGGTTTGTCAATTTTGAATTAAAATTATTTAGATTATTTGTTCTCATTTCTAATAGACTTCTAACAATTAGTTTTCCAGATTCTTATATACTCATTATTTTTCTTCTTTTGTCTTTGTTCTCCTGAAAGGATACCTGTAATTATTTGTCATCCATATATCTTTGTGTGTGAAGTACCTATTTGGATCTTATGCCTACTTTTTAATTGGATTGCTTATGATTGATTTTTGAGAGCTCTTCATGTATTCAGGATTCAAGTCCCTTATCAGATCTTCCAAGAGGCTTCAAAAAGTTCATTGAAAATTTTAATTATCTTTTAATTCCATTTTTCCATGAACTTTGTTAAGCCTCCTGTATACTTTACAAATATTTTTTTATTCCTGTGGCTTATATTTTCATACCCATAAGAGTTATTGCTATTCCAAAAGAATAAATTCTAATAAATTTCATAAAAGAAAATTTCTGTGAATAATGTTTTTAATTTCATATTTCAAAAATATTTGCCTAAAAAAAGTCAAAAATATTTTCCTTATGTTTTCTTCTATATATAATTTTTATACTTTTGGGTTTTTCACACACAATTATCATTTATTTTTTAATTGGGTTGCTGAAGTTTATTTTAATGCATATGTATATGCAATTGTTCTAGTATCATTTATTGTAAAAACTATGTTTTCTCCATTCACATCTAGAGCTCCCTGTGAGATTGATTGGCTGTGTTCTGTTACAACCCCATGATAGTCTAACTTCCCATTCTCCACAATTGTACCTCTCTCTTTACTTACAGGTTATTTTCTCAAGAATATTCCTTAATACTACAGTTATATACAGATATCTATCAAATAATTTGCTACTTGAAAACCCAATCCAAAATATATACTGCAGACCCTCCTTGGTATTTAAAGTACAAACACTTAAATGTAGTTATGAGATGCTTGCAAAATCATGTGGTGGACTGCAGGAGCAAAAGTCTGTGACTACAAGTAGACTATTAAATTCAAGAACACACAGCTGTAGATAAAGTCTCTTTAGTCATTATTCAAAGGTCTCCATGGGTCTCTAATATTTGGGCACATATGTGAACAAGACAGTAACTGTTTTGATTTTTTCAAGGATGTTTATATGGTGGACAGTATTGGAAAAATGCAGTGTTTCAATATATAAAGAAGGACAACTGTTTGTTTTCCAATATAATATATTTAGTGTTTTCATGTGAAGCAAAGCTTCAGCAGGTTTGCTTTGTTGTTGCTGTTATTAACTGCCTTGGAGTCAGTTCCCACTAATAGTGAATCTCGTTAGGGTTTCAGAAACTCAATCTTTATGGGAAGAGATAGACACATCTTTCTCCTACTGAGCAGGTGGCTGGCTTGAACCATCACCTGGTGGTTAGCAACACCTGGTGGTATAGCAACTGTGCTATAGTTATTTGCTTTATTTAGAAAATGACAAAAGATTAGATATCTCTTAGCTTTGGATTCCTCAAATGTGAGGAAAATCAACAAGTATGTATGACAAATGATTATGCAAATTATCATCTGAGGTGTGGTTCAAACCTACCTTGTGCTGTACTGTAAAGTCAGTTTGAGTTGCAACACCGGCGGTTCAAGCTTACCAGCCACTCCTTGAAATCCCTATACAGGATAACTATGGGTTGGAACTGACTAAAAAGCACTTAACAACAAACAAGAGCATAATACGATGGTGAATGACTATGTCTATTCATAAAATGAAGGATAACCATACAATACTGGGAATCATGGTCTGGACAATTTGACACATTTTTGGGGGGGCGGAGGGGTGGAATTCAATTTATGACAGGGAGCAAGTTCAAAATCTTACTTAGTAGAAAGTAACAAATACACTAAAATAATACCAAGATGTTACTGTGTATATCCACAGGAATCTGAGAATAAGTGTAGAAATGGATTTTAAGAGTAATGGGCAAGACGCCTTCAGTCTATAACTGATTAGATATCTAAAAGTGATTCTAGAACTTGCCCAGTGAAATAGGCTTCTTGAAGAGCCTTTGTAGCATATAGGATCTTAGGTGGAATCCTGAGCCCCATCCAGAACATCCTGAGGTGGGACATTCCCATTAGCAAGGACAAGCAGACCAGCCTGGAGCAGCCAGAGGCACAGAAGATACTTCTTGAAAGAAAGACCAGCAGGAAAAATCACCCCCCAAAAATGGCAGTCTGATTGGCTACTACAAAAACAAACAAGTTGTTCACTGGAGATCCATCAAGGCAATCAATCAAGCCCCTTCAGGACAACCCACCCTCCAAGACTGAAACTCAAAAGGAACACAAGAGAAGGCATGTAAGCTTGCTGGTGACCACACTGGTCTACTGGTGAGTGGAATACAGGAAAAGGCAACAATGAAGATTTGGGCTAACTTCTACCATGTACCATAGATTGCTGTCGACATGCAGATGAGAGAGAGAAGAGGAAGGGCTGTTTGGACCAAAGTATGGTGAGACATGGGTACTACTGAGTCCATGGACAAGGAAATAGTCATGGAGGGCTAGAGCTGAGAGCAATGTGTCCAGCTGATATGAAGTAAGGGGAGATGCACAAGAATGCCAAAGCTTAAACATAGTACAGATTCAACCTAGCTTTGATAGCCTGATGATTAGAACTTGACTAGAGAAAGATTAAAAAAAAAAAAAAATGATAAAGGAGACAAATGTAAATTGTTACAATTTGATGAACTTGACCTATACTTATAAATGGAAAGGGTCTTTATATCAAGTATCAATCCTGTTCCCTTTGTATACAGGGTTGATAGGGTCAGGCAACTTACACATTGGCTACCAAAAATAGGGGAGCTATAAAAGCACAAAGTGACTGGCTTACAAGTTTTCAAGACAGAGTTTAGTTTCAGAGTGTACAGGGGAAGGTAGAATTACCACTGAACAGTTTTCATCTTGTCTATACGGGTCTGGTAAAAGGAGATGGGACTAAGATTCTTATATTTCAATAGTAATTGTTATCATGACTAATTGTGACTGTCACAACTGTAAAAGTATAAGTTTTATAATGAAAATAGGGGAGTAGTTAACCTTATAGTCCAGGAACAGAAGACCCTAGGACCCTAATGGGAGAATAGCACCACCGGAATGTGGGGCACTATTCAGATAAGTAGCACCCCCAGAGATGGAGTCAGAGATGAGGACATGGAGAGATACAGCAGCTGAGAACTCTACACTCATGAAAAGAAAAGGGCTGTGTGTTGGTGGCCAGAAGGCAGGATTGAAGAATGTGATTAAGAATGTTTAAATTATTATGTATTCCTGAATGTTTTTGTGTACATCAACCCTCCAAAAAAAAACCATACAGAATAAAAGCAAATACAGTTTAACTATGATGTAGATTGTTGTTGTTGTTGTCAGGTGCCATCAAGTCGGAACCGACTCATAGCAAGCCCATGCACAGCAGAATGAAACAATGTCCGATCCTGGGCCAACCTCATTACCGCTGCCACACTTGAGTCCATCAATGATGCCACCTGGCTGAT
>NW_006408720.1:4895028-4926742 GCF_000296735.1 Chrysochloris asiatica | reverse complement strand
TGTTTACAGCTGTTTCTCTTCATTTTGAGTTGTGGCCCATCAGCAAATGAAGGTTCTGTGGGCTTTTCTCCCACGAGCTTAACTCTATTCATGTCATCCTGGTCAACTCTACTTTGAGGAGGAATTTCTTCCCCAGTCGCATTCTGAGTGCCTTCCAACCTGAGAGGCTCATTTTCCGGCCCTATATCTGACAGTGTTTCTCTGCTATTCATAGGGTTTTCAGTGACTAGCGATTCGGAAGTAGTTCGTCACTCTTTCTTTCTAGTCTGTCTTTGTCTGGAAGCTCATCTGAAACCTGTCCACCATGGGTCACCCTGCTGGTTATTTAAAATACCGGTGGCACAGCCCTCAGAATCACAGCAACTCAAGCCACAACAGCATGACAGACAGATGAGTGGTGACAATTTGGTTTTACGTCGAAACTGTCAGTGTAAATTTCAATAGCAATCCTGATAGAATCAATATGTTCTCTCCTGATACCATCAATCCTGATACAATCAAGATATTCTCTCCCAAGATGGCGGCTCCAGGAACAGTTGAGTGTCTTTAACCAGAAAACAATGGATTTCTGGATTCTCCTACAAATTCCCTAGCTGTAAGCCCTCCAATCCTCCAAACATACCTTTATATTTGTTTCAGAGTTCCAGCACCATCCCCTGAGCCCTCTTTCCCAGGTATTCCATGCTGTTGTTGACGGAGCTCCTCACTGCACTTCTACCCGATCTGCCATCTTGATTGTACATAGGAGATTGTAATCATTGCAATGAAACAATGAGTGTAAAACCAGTGTTCTACCATGTAAACTATCACTCAATATACAATAAAACTTTTTTAAAAAGAAGAGTAAGGTCCTAGAAAAGGAAGAAGTTAACTTTAGATCTGTTGATAGTTAACGATATAGTTTCATTTTCAAATATGAGAGTCGATATTTTGGTCATGTTTTATTAATTAAAATTAGTAAATTCAGATGTAGAATATATTAAAGTTGTATTCCTATATTTTCTTGATATTGTGTAAAAGGTGAAGTAATAAAGTAAAAGTGATAGTAAAGCTAAAAAGTTATAAAAGCATAGGTGAGTTTATCACCATCATCCTTGAAAAGTACAGTGGTCAGAGGTAACAGCAGAAGTCAACTCTAAACCACAAATATGGCACCATTACCTGGCACAAGTTGATGATATGGGTCATAGGTCATCAAGAAGTTAGTAACAATTTTTCACACTGGAGTAAACACTAAACTGGTTATGAATTTCCCTCTCCCATCAGCAATATTTCTGGATTTGTCACCTTCTTCAGATTAAGCAAATGTATTAATTACTCTTTTATATTCTATTATATGATTGTTTTAGTTTTAATGAATCACACATACAATAGATAAGCAGTTTATGAAATTCTCTAATCTTATTTTAAATCCCAACATCCAGAAGCAGTAGGCCTTATAGGTCAGGAAAATTGTTTAATATATCGAGTATTCAATCATTTTGCTAGAGAAGAGGAAATGTGTGGATTAATAGTGTTATGCAATAGGATGAGATAGCTATAAACTTATGACCAGTATATGATGCTATTCTCCAGTATTCTAAAATACTAGGGAGCAAGTGGGTAGAAGAGTGAGAAGTATTTTTCACTATCATGCTTCATAATCTATTCTCAAAATTTTGTTCATTCTCCCTGCAATTTTGAGTTCTGCTAATATAGCATTAAAGGGAAACATTCTCCCACTAGGGCACACAAAAAAGTTTTATACCTCCACTTCAAAATTTTGAATCTTTCTGCAATTGAAACAGGAAGTAAACAAGGTCACTGATTATGATTATCAAAAACATAGGATTACAGACAAGAAATGTCAATGTATCCTCTTATTGCTGTTGTTAAGTGCTGTCAAGTCACAATGACCCTATATAGGGATTCCAAGCAGTGGCTTGTGGATTTGAATCACCAACCTTGTGGTTAGCAATCCAGTGCTTATCCAACAGCACTATACCAGGACTCCAGATATCCTCTGGATAGCTTCAAAATATTTTCACATTCAGTGATAAATATTGATGGAAGTTATATCAACCTATGAGAAACAGAACCACCAAAGACTCAGAAATTGAAGGTATAAAATTTGGGCTCAGAACTCTAATGGCTGAGTTATTGATATGGTCTTAGAACGTATAAATTGTGTATTAGAGAAAAGTTGTTACAAACGCAAACTGTGACATTGTATTCAGATTACAATCATTGTAATATGATTTTAGAAGCTACTTGTGTTTTCTGCACTGTAAATATCAAACAGTTTTCTTTTTTATTTATCTCCTTTCTTCCTATGAATTTACACAAAGTTACTAGGTGGTAGTTGGTTCCCTATACTGCTAACAGTAAGCTTGGTGGTTGAAACCCATCAGCCATTCCTCAGAAACCATATACAGGGTCTCTATGAGTCAGAACAGACTGGAAGGCACACAAAAACAATTGGTAGTAGTTAAATTTCTGATGTAGCTTTCAGGTTGTTGTTGTTGCTAAATGCCATGGAGTTGGTACCAATCCAGAGTGATTCTGTATTGGTTTTCCAAGAAGCAGCTAGTGAGCTTGAACTGTCTACCTTGTGTTTCAGGTATCAATTACCCGATATCAATTTGAAATTTTATTGAATTATCATGATAATGAATATCATATTGAGATACATTACTTAAGTAATAGAATCAGGTGTCTCTTCTATGGGTATATGTATTTGTTTTGTAAGAAAGGCAGCTGTGGAGATCTACTCCTGATATGGCAGTGTGAGGATCTCTATTTATCTGCTCTCCAGTGAAACTAGTAGGGATTATAAAAACAAACATACATATGAAATCTCTACAGATAATGGATAAGCACTGGACTGTTAACTGCAAACTTGGCAGTTCAAACACATGAGATACTCTTGGAAACCTTACAGGTCACTACAAGTCAGAAGCAACTCAACAGCATATAACAACAAGGACAAGTAGCAAATTTGCAACATTCAAGAAAATCTATAAACATTTGTAAGAATTTTGTGTCTGTGGCATGTTTATCTGTTCTATTTTCTTAGCTTCACACTTTTAAAAAACTTTTTGTTGTGAATTGGGGGAAGGTTTATAGAGCAGATAATCAGTTTAACATTCAACAAACCATGCACACTTCATTTCATCTCACTGATTGCAATCACCTGGATGGAACACCACTTATTTAATTTCCTCCCTGTATTTCTGGTTTCCATTCCTCCTTCTTTTTGAAACCCTTCTGAACTTTGACTCTGGTTAAATGCTGGTCTTTTGATCTGATTATGATTTGATCGCAAATGCTGCCTTATTATGGTTTTGACTTTTGTTTCATGTTTTCTCCCAGTCTATATAGGACTTTCTAATGTGATCACTTTCAGGGTAGATGGTAGTCTGGCACCATCTAGTTCTGGTCTCAGGGCCATATAGACAGATGTTCATATGGTCCATTAGTCCACTGGACTAATTTTTTCTGTAAGTCTTCTGTTTCTATCACTCTACTTTCCTCTGAACTGGAAAAGACCAATAGTTGTAGCTTAGATGATTCTTCACATGCTTTTAAGACCCTAACTGCCATTCACCAAAGTAGGAGATAAAATATTGTCTTTGTGGATTATGTCATGAAAGTTGACTTGGTACTATGATCCTGAGCCCCCAAGTCCAGCAATTCATTCCTTCAAGATATTTGATTATGTCTAAGAAGTTTCCATAACTGTGCTCTCTCAGTATGCTCCGTCACCTCCATGGATATATTTGCAGCAAAGGTAAATAAACGCATAGACAAATGTCCTCACTCAAACCTATAAAAACATTTCTGGGTATACGCCTACTCTCTCTACATACACATTTAGCCTGTGTGCCTATTCATATAGCTATCTGTAGATCATAGTTTATTGTAGGATTGTATATATAACAGTATTAACACTGATATCTTTAACTCCTTTACTCCTCCTGTCTTTCCAGTGCCCTATCACTCCCTGTTTCGGGAATATTGTCAGGAGGGACCAGTCACTGGAGAAGGAGATCATGTTTGGTAAGGTAGAGGGTCAGAGAATAAAAGGAAGACCCTCAATGAGATGGATTGGCCAAGTGGAAGCATCGATGGACTCAAGCGTGGCAACAATAGTGAGATTGGCCAACAATCAGGCAGTGTTTCATTCTGCTGTGCATAGGGTTGCTATGAGTCGGTACCAGTTTGATGGCACCTAACAACTACAACATCACTCCATGCATAGTGAGTTGCAGACTCTTTATCTGACTGCAGAAGTGAAAAACACAATGTTCCCTCTTCCCTTAGCTCCTGACAGAGGATTTTCTTCTCCAGAGGACTAAAATGTCAGTGTTCATCTTTCTTGCTTATAGCTAAAGCTAAATCAAAGGTGAATACAGTTGAAAGGTGGAGTCTCACTTCTAGTGCACAACGGTTCCACTCAACAACACACAGTCAACTATGTTGAGTATAAGCTGAGAATAAGCTGAGAAGACTGGGCCATGATCATGCTTGCCCCTTGACGAGTTCCATACTAAGAGAGACAAGTAGAGAGGCTTGACATTGTTCCCACTCCAGCCTCTATGGTCTCCATTTGGAAATTTTGCCTGGGGACAGAAGTAGGCTATTAAATAGATATCTCTAATTTCACCCCAAAGAACCTGACTTAATTTTTCATAGAGCTTGGAATCGCTGAGGATAGGGCAGGACCAGGCAGTGTTTCATTGTGTTGTACATTGGGTCGCTATGGGTCTGAATCGACTCCACGACACTTAATAACACTAATGGAGAAGTCTAGGACTATAGGTGCTGTCAAGAACAATGGAGATATTAGTGAAAGGCAATCGAGATGCAGGCTAAACTAAAAGTTTGTAGGAGAAAATAGGAAATAAGGCAGCTTGAAGAGGACTTTGGGAAGCAGCACAAATATCAGACACTGACTTCAGAAATGATTTCCTCAAAAAAGGCACAATTTGATTAAATTAATTTGTAAAGTAATTTATGACAAGTCATTGTTGAAAACAACTAACAAGCAGCCTGTGATTGTTGGAGTTACCAGCTGTGCGAGGACACAGGAAGAGAAAATGAGAGCCTTACCAAACCACTGCTATCCCAGGATGACCTTGGCATACATAAGGAACCCTGGTGGTATAGGGGTTAAATGTTCCAAAGCTAACTGAAAAGTAGGCATTTCAAACCCACCACCTCAGTGGGAAAAAGATGAGGCAGCCTGCTTGTGTAAAGATGTATAATTTGCACATCCTATGAGGCAGTTCACTTTTTTCTACAGGTTCATTTTAAGTCAAAATCCACACAATGATAGAAGGTTTGGTTTAGATTTTGGTTTGGGAGGGTATACTCAAAGCTGAAGCTCCCTTAACATCAGAGGCTTAATAGCTTGGGAGGGAAATTGCCATCATTAAAATAATCCAGTCAACCACTAAATAAATCAACAAGTAAATAACAATGATAAGCACTAGGTAAGCACACTGTAGACCCTGGTGGTTAAGCCCTTGGCTGCTTAGTCAAAAGATCAGCAAAAACTCACCAGCCACTCTATGGGAGAAAGGTGTGGCAGTTGGCTCCTATACATTATAAAGTCTTACAAATGCTATTGAACAATTTTATTTTGCCTTATAGGGTTGTAGGAGTTCTGGTGTCGCACTGTAGGATAAACATTCTACCATAAGGTATGGTTAAACCACAAGGTCGGCAGTTCAAACTCACCAACTGCTCCTTGGAAACCCTATACGGGGTTGCTCGGAGTCAGAACTAACACTATGGCATTTAACAACAAACAATACTTACGGTCCTTATGAGTGAAAGTTGGCTTGATGTCATTGGAATGAATTAGGGGGTTGACCATAAAGGTTCATGTGGGAATGCAAAAAATATGATCCAAAGTAGAAATGTATAATTTTCCTGCTTATAATTTGTATCATATTAATTTTGGGACTAATGATGGTACCTTCAGAAATGCACACATCTGCTACAATCTTATAATTGTTATTTTCTGAAGGTATCACATATTTCCAAAATTAAAATAATACAAATTACAAGCAGGAAAATTATTCATTGCTCCTTAGGATGACAAATTTTGCAGCCCCACCTGAACCTTTAAGTGTTTGATATTTTTTATCAGAACCGACTCCACGGCAAATAGCAACAACAACAACATCAATCACTGAGAAACACATTGTATTGGTGAAAACATGAGGATGCTTCAAAAAGTTTGTGGATAATTCCTTTAGCTTTTAATTTCATTTTCCATGAACTTTCTGAAACCCCTCAATGAATCATGTAATCACTCAACCAATTTTTCATGTACAGTACATTTGGAATGGCTATTTACTACACACTGTCTCCATCCTGACTATCTCTGCCCACAGAGCTCTCATCTGTTCTTTAGAGCTATAACTGTCATTTTGATCTCATGTAGGCAATACTTAAAAAGCACACAATGCAAACAGTATATATTGAGCTAAACTATTGTTCATTTTAAAGATGACTTCATAGGAAAAATGTAGGTACAATGTTTAAAAGTTGTTTCCAGGCAATAGATTGAGGATTCCTACAGACTAACTATTCCCAGCAAGTCTGGTTTCCAACAGAAATTTGGAGTTTCATTTCACAATTTTTTTTCTTTTTGATTGATAACTTTCTTTTGGGTCCGATATAAAAATATTCAGTAATGGTTATTGTTGTTGTTGTTATGTGCCATCAAGTCAGTTACCATTCATAGCAATCTTGTATAGGGTTTCTAAGCCTTTAAATCTTTGGAGAAGGAAGCCTCATATTTCTCCCTTGAAATGGCTGGTGGGCTTGAAACTTTGAACCTTGTGATCTACAGTCCTGCACTCATCACCTGGAGCCAGCATGCTCCGTCAATTATGGTATCCAGGTAATATGCATTTCTTCTGGTTTCATGACAGTGCAGGTAAAACTTCATGGAAATAATCAGATGTACAGAACAGTATCTTCTATGATTTCTAAATCCCCTTCTTCAGCTTGAACAACAACTCTTGAAACTATACAAAGGGGCTTAAAAGATTTGAGTAAAAATGAAATCAAAAGATACTGAAATTATTCTGAAAAGTTTTTTAAGCCCCCTCCTCCTTATAGTTCTGAGATTATACTATACTTGATGATTGCCCAGAGACTACTCACAATTATTTTGCAGATAATTTTGCCTACATTGTTATAATATTTATTTTTGCATGGCAAGTTGCAAAAGGGTTTATTTTAACTGAATATAATTCAGTGTGTTCTAATACTAACAAGATTATTAAATCTCATGCTGCAAGGCATAAACTGATTGCTACAGGGTTTTTTGAAGGCATTATTCTATGTGTGCAAATGTTTATAATGACAATTTTTTTTTTAAAGCAGGGAAAGACATTTTGCTCTACAGATACTTAAGAAAGGTATTACTGTGGAAAATTCTATATTAGAGGTTCATTCTAGCAATTTTTGTAAGATATTACACATTAAACTCTGAAGAAACATATCATAGATAGGGATTTTTCTTAAAGTTATCATAAAACCAATTTATATTTTAATAGTTCACTATTTTCTAATGTGACATAGTTCATTTCATTATCTTATCTCTAAAATACTATAAAATACTACTTCCTTTTAAGTTGATACATTTTGAAATTGTGGTAAAAACATAAATAAATCATTTGCAATTATAATATTTCCAACATGTGAAATTCAAATCTTCTGCAAAAGACATTTTTCAAGTTTGTGGACTAAGGTGCATGTGACCCAAACCAGGGTATTTTCAATAGCTTCATATGTGTGTGAAAGTTGAGCAATAATAGGGAGGACTGTAGAAGAATTGATGCATTTGCATTTTGGTATTACAGAAGAACACTGAAAGTACCAAACAAACAAATTTGTATAGGAAAAAGTGCAACCAGAAGTTCCTTAGAAACTAGGATACAAAACTTTATCTTTCATACATTATACAGTTTATCAGTGAGGATCAGTCCCTGGAAAAGGGCATCATGTTTGGTAGAATGAGGGTCATCAAAGAACAGGAAAATTCCCAATGAGGTGAATTTACACAGTGGCAGTAGCAATGGACTCAAGTATAGAAACCATTGTGAGGATGATGTTGGACCATGCAGAGTTTTATTCTGTGATGCATGCAGTCCCTATAAGTCAGAACAAACTAGATGGCATCTAGCAACAACAATAGCCATTCATTGACTATATTCATGTTGTTTAAATACCATCACTAACTGTTTACAATTTTTTTTTTCCATCAGAAGCTTAGTGTCTCATAAGAAATGAGTTCCCCCAGTCTCACTACCTTCCATCTGCCCTTGGTAATCACCAATAGACTTCATTGTTCTCCATACACTTTGCCATTCTAGATATTTCTTATAAGTGCATCATAAAACATTTATCCTTTGTGATTGACTTTTTCACTCAGCATATTGCAATGCTTATCCATATTGGACATGTATCAGAACTTCGTTTTTCTCAATGGTGAAGTAATATTCCATTGTAGGCATATAACAGAGAAACTAATTCAAAATGGTTCAAAGAACTAACACCATTGACACTGTTAGAAGAAAACAGGGATATATTTTGGACATCACTTTCAATAATGGATATTTTTACATATGACAGAAAATACACAGTTAATAAAATAAAACAAATTGATAAATGGAACTTAACAACCAAATAACTTTATGAATAAAATGAAGAGGCAAGCTACATAATGAGAGAAAAATTGGGGAAATAATATATATCTATAAAAATATAATAACCAGAATAGATGAAGAATTCTAACCATGTAATAATTAAAAGATACACAACTCAACAAAAATGGTCAAAATACTGTGATGAAATTTCTCCTATGTAGAAATACATATAGCCTACAAGCACATGAAAAGATGGTAAATGTCATAAACATTAAAATATTGCAAATCAAAACCCAATCAGATAAGATTCACTGCAACAAGGATTGGTATAAGAATTTTTCTTTTTATTTTTTTTTAAGAGATAAAGAACAGGTTTTGGATAGGTTGTGGAGTAATTAGAACCTTCATCCATTTCTGGATTGTAAAATTATACCATTTAGTAGTTCTTCAAAAGTTAAACACAGATACTAAGTTGTCGTTAGGTGATGTCATGTGGATTCCATACTCATGGAAACCGTATGTGACAGAGAAAAACTTCCCCATAGGATTTTCTTGGCTGTAATTGTTTTGGAAGTAAACTGACAATTCTTTCTTTTAGGTGGGTTTGAATCTCCAAACTTTCAGTTAGCATCCTAGTAATTAGCTATTGGGCCACCAGGATTCCTTAGAATTTCTATATGACTTAGTAATACCATTCTTAGGTATACACACAATAGAACTGAAAGTAGTAACACAGATTCTTATATATACAGCATTGTTCACTGCAACACTGTTCACAATAGTCATAATGTAGAAACAACTTAAATGCCCATCAATAGATAGATATAATGATATTTTTTAATTTAATTTGAATATCAAGAATAGGAAATTGAATCCCAACAAAATCCTCATGTTTTAGGATTTGCTGATGAATTCTAATTCATATTTAAATTTTTCAATGACTGGCTAGTAGACTTTGTGTTCTAGATTAAGTATGTTGTTGTTAAGTGCCATTGAGTCAGTTTCTACTCACAGCAACAATGTATAAGGTTTCTGAGGAGTGGCTGCTGGGTTTGAACTGCCAACTTTGCAGTTAGCAGTCTAGTGTTTACTCTACAGTGTTACATCAGGACTTCTAAAGCACAATTTCTTTTACTGACAAGACCAAAATTTTGAGTCAGAGGCCTTTGTTATTCGCTATGGATTTTTTTTTGTTATTTGCTGTGGATTTAGTTCTGACTCATAGATACCCTGTATGGGATGTCCAAGGAGCACCTGGTGGGTTTGAATCTCTAAACTTACAGCCAGTAGTCCAGAGCTTGCCAAAAGTGCCACAAAGGACTTTAATGTATTTAAATTTCTTTGATTTAAAAACTTTGCTGTAAACTAAACATTACCAATCTCTGTTGTTTAAGATATTACTTTGCTTTGTAAATTATGTCTGTAGGATTGATTGTTATTCAATATAAGAACTGGATTTTCTTAGACTGAAGTATAACACGTTGATTGAGTTAAAAAGTTAATTTTAGAGTTAATTTTTATCACTGATATTTAAATAAACTTTAAGAAGTATCTTAATTTTTAATGATGAATATCTAACTACTCATCATATAATGCTTTCATTCCAAGAAGTAACTACATTGGGGTTCATAGAAAATCAGAGTTTTCCTAGATCAATGCTATCTAAGTATTCTTAACAAGCAAAGAGTAAATTAAAACTGACACAATATAATGGATCACAGTGAAACTAGGAATTTCAAAGGCCACTGGGGGAGGACCCTCTGCTAATGAAGCAGATCAGAGGCAGATATGAAGTCAGAACAAGTTAATACTTATATATTATTGCCTGTCATTTGGTTAGTAAAAGGGTCAATTTACAAAGTGATTCTCTCCTCTAGTGAAGAGAGCCCAGAAAAATCAAAGAATATATAGGAAATAAAGCAGTCATTCTTTTGTCTTTTGCCTTCAAAAGGGAAAATACACATAAATCAGAAACAAAGAGTTTAAGCTTTTCCCAGCGGAGTCTGGGAACAAAAGTGTGGTTAGACTCTTCCATATTTCTAAGGGAACACTGCAAAATGTGCTTCCTTTGTTATATAAAGTTCTCATATTTTAAAGGCACTAAATTTATAAAAAGGACTACTAATATGGTGATAAAGGATAAGCACTGGACTGCTAATTAGAAGGTTAATGGTTCAAATTCACAGACTACACAGCTCTTACCAACATTACTCTGGGTGGCATTGTTGCTTCGGGGTTGGGCAGCTACCACAATGTGAAGATTACAGCCTTTGAAACACTATATAATGGAGTCCTGGTGTGGCACTCTGGTTTAATGTGCTGGACTGAGTAGTTGGTTTGAACCGAAACTCACCAACTGCTCCTCTAAAACCCTGGACAGGGTTGCTGTGAGTTGGAACTGACTCCACGGCACTTAACAGCAACATTGGGTCACTATGAATTAGAACAGACTCAGTGACTGTGGGTTTATAAGATTCTATGGACAAGTGATATAGTTTAAAAGATCTCTTCTATACCCTGTTGTTAAGCATCCTCTAGTCAGTTCCTACTCAGAGAGCCCCTGTATAGGGTTTGCAAGGAGCAACTGGTGTGTATGAACCACCGAACTTGTGGTTCAAACTGACCTTGCAGTCCAATGCTTTATCCTACAGCACCACACCAGGACTCCAGGGTATATTCAAGGAGTATATGGAATATGAAAACAGAACCACAGAGGAAATTGTTTTAAAATTCTATCTACATTTATTATAGGAAGTCTGGTAGCATATTAGTTACAAGTCGGACTATTAACCTTAAGGTCAGCAGTTCGAAACTACCAGCCATTGGGTGGGATAAAGATGAGGCTTTTTGCTCCCATAAAAATATACAGCCTCTGAAACCCTATGCAGGGTCACTGTGAGTCGGAACCAACTCCACAGCACACCACCACCACCTACATTTATATATTCTTAGAGTCTTAGACAGTTTTATAAATACACTTCAATGATTTCTAGCAGAGTCCTGTAACAAATAAATTGAAAAAAAAATTTAATCAACAAGTATATTGAATTCTAATGACACTTAATATTTCAAACAAGTGACAAATGCATTCTGAAAAATTAATATTGAGTCAAAAATACTTTGTAAATTTTAAATCAATTACAAAGTTTAACAAATGAAGTAGGTATATCATAACAAGAGGTATGCTTTTGGCTTTTCTTTAAAAAAGGAATATCTTAATGCCATTGACATTATCTGACTTTCAAAGGTGAGATAGATACATTCACTTGTGGAATCTGGTGGCTTGATCAATGTTGGTCTCTTATTTCTTTCTAATCTGCTCTATAGTAGGTGGAAGATAAGTTATTCATCCACTTTCATTTGGGTTAATTAAACAAATTTGCATTTTATTAGAACGTCATCCCTTTTGTATAAATTTTCAAATTACTATAATTACATTATTAGATTTTCTATTATTTTTATATATTTTGTTATTTAGACTGATACTAAGATGATATATTTTATTAGTCAGTCTTTAAACTAACAGATTTGAAATTTATTTATCTAGTCCACTGTTTCTTGTCTATTGTTGTTAAGAGCCATTGAGTCAATTCCAATTCATAAGGGCTCTATAGTGTTTCTTAGGAGTAGCTCCTGATTTTGAACTGCCAATCTTACAGTTAACAGTCAAATGTTTATCTACAGTGCCACGCAGGACTCCATTATTACAGTTGTTGTTGCTAAGGGCCATTGAGTCAGTTAATGACTCATAATAACCCTCTATGGGGTTTTCAAGTAGTGGATGGTGAGTTAGAACCACTGACCTTGTGGTCTAGTGCTTATCCTAGAGCACCACACCAGTATTCATACCTTATTCTTAATTTTAGTGATTTTTTTCTCTTTTAAAATTTTAGGCTAATTAACTTCTTTATTTTTCACCTTTAATGAGAAACTATTCAAGGCTATAACTTTTCCTCTAAGTATTCTAGTTTCCCACAGTCCCCATCAGGTCTAATTCACTTACTGATATTACTTATATAGTCCCCATATTAAAAATATTTCTTAATTTTTATAATTATATAGCAATAAATTGATCATTAGCCATATGATGAATTATCAGGTTTATTGACAGGAAATATGATTATCATTGCTGAATATACATATATTAAAAAAGGATAAATGTACTTATTACAATGCAGAAAGGGACACCCAGAAAGCCTACCTTGCTACATTGACCTTGCCATTAGGTGGTGATTCCTTATAACTCAAATACTCAGTATATTGAACTCTGAAGATAGAACTTTAGCTTTGATACCTCTGAGATCCTAAACAACACTTATGCTATGTTATTTTGTTACTGCAAATTTCAAATTTAATTTACATCAAAAATTGTTATAGCTACATTAAGTAAGAGCATCTGTAACATGGTTAAAAAAAAAAAAAAAAAAACTGTAAGTATAATCAGTGTGAACTAATTACAACTTCTAAAACATGAGGTTTTACTAGCCACAGGGCATTGTCAAAGTAGGAGATTAATACAATGTTCAATATTCTTTCCCCACTCTTCCTTAATCTTTAGTAAATTTAATGTATTTTAAACACAATCATTACCAGAAAACATTCCTTAACTAACTGATTTTTCAAGACACCATGCTAAAGTTTTGGTAATGGTGATGAGGAGAAATACACTTTTAGACTTTGTCTTTTATTTTTTTGAAGCACTTCTAAGACAAATAATATTGCCATTAATTTTATACACTCCCAGTGATCAGTGAAATAGTTAATGTTATCTGTCAACTTGACTAGGCAATGAGTCTCAATACTATGTAATTATCCTATACTTTGTGATCTGATGTTTGGGGAGTTTCTTGGAAGTGTAGTTTGCATCCATTATTTCTGCATGCCTAGCAAAGTTCTTTCTCAGTCCTATGTCCAACTAACCATCATATGACTTCTGGTTCTTGCAACCTGCTGCCTCACGTGAAGATTATGTGATCAGCACCTACAACCTGATGAACCAGTAGCCTACAGTATGACATTCAGATTTGGGTCTGCACCGCCTGCAAACATATGAGTCAGGAGAAACCTTCAGCTTAACATTCAACCATGTATTTGGGACTTATCAGCTTGCACAACTAATTGAGCCACTTTATTGAAATAAATCCTTGCAAACCTCTCTCTCACTTTACATATATATATATATTTACATGTACTGGTGTGCACTAACTGTGGGTTAGTGCACTGGACCAAAAAGTCTGTTTGAACTGCAAGATTGGCACTTCAACCTCATCAATCACTTCTCAGAAACCCTATACAGGGTCGCTCTGGGTAGGAACTGATTCAAGGGCACTTAACAAGAGCAACATGTATATATTGTTGTTCTTGTTAAGTACCCTTGAGTCATTTCTCATCCATAGTGAGCAATATAGGTTTTCTGAGAAGTGGCTGGTAGGCTCGAACCTCTGACTTTGTTGTTCAAACAGACCTTGCAGCCCGGTGCTCAGCTTATCCTACAGTGCCACACAAGGATTCCATATATATGCAACAAACAAGTCATTGGTTTTGCAAAAATCTACCATATTATCTAAATTTAGAGATCATTTCAATAACAGGTTTAATGAATTAGACACTAATGACCAAAAAAAGCAGAAGAGCTGTGGGATGACATCGAAATCATCTTATAAGAAGAAAGCAAAAGGTCATTAAGAAGAATAGAAAAAAGAAACAGACAAAAATGGATGTCAGAAGAGACTGAAACTTGCTCTCCAGTGTAGAGCTACTAATGAAAGAAATGAGGCGGTAAAAGATCTGAATGGAAAATTTCTAAGGGCAGTTCAAGAAGACAAAGTCAAATATTATGATGAAATATGCCAAGGTCTTGAGTTAGAAAACAAAAGGGAAGAACACACTCAACTGCTGGAACTGAAGAAAAATTCCAACTTTGACTTGCAATATTGAAGGATTTTATGGTGGTGGCATGTGTATTCCTGGGATTCTGGAAGCTAAGACACCAGCATTCTAAATATCAACAGGGTGACCCATGGTATACAGGTATCCGTTTAGCTTCCAGGCCAGTATGGACTAGGAAGGAGAGACGGACTACTTCTGAAAATTTAGCAGCTGTAAACCTTAAGAATTAGCAGTGGTACACTGTCAGATAGCACCAGGATATTGAAACATGATGAAGAGAACCAGAATATTGTCATATTCGGTGTTGGAAGAAGAGCCCCTCAGGTTGTAAGGTACTCAAAATGTGACAGGGGAAGAACTGCCTCCTCAAAGTAGAGTTGACCATGATGATGCAAATGGAGAAAGCATTTGGGACCTTTATTTGCTAATGGGGCACAACTCAAAATGAAAAGAAACAGCTGTAAATATCCATTAATAATCAGAACATGTAATGTGTAAAGTATGAATCTAGAAAATTGGAAATGGTCAAAAATGAAAAGGAACACATAAATATCGATAGTCTAGGCATTAGTGAGCTGAAATGGACTGATATTGGCTATTTTTAATCTGACAATTATAATGACAAATTGAAGAGGAATCGTGACACATCACATTCAACATTTCAAGATCCATCTTGAAGTGCAATGCTGCCTGTGATAGGATAGTATCCAAAAGCCTACAAGGAAGACCAGTTAATGACACTGTTATTCAAATTTACACACCAACCACTAAAGCCAGTGATGATGAAATTGAAGAATTCCTACCAATATCTTCAGTTTGAAAATGATCAACCATGCAATCCAAATGCATTGATAATTACTAGTGATTTAAATGCAAAGGCTGGAAACAAAGAGTAAAGACCAGTAGTTTGAATATATGTCACTGGTGATAGAAACAATTCTGAAGATTGCATGACAGTATTTTTCAAGACTAATGAATTTCTTGTAAATACATTTTTTAACGACATGAAAAAATTACTATACACATGGACCTCACCAGATGGTATACACAGAAATCAAACACACTACATCTATGGAAAGAGACAGTGAAAAACCTCCAAATCATCAGCCAAAACAAGCTAGGGGCAGACTGTGGAGAAGACCATCAATTGCTCGTATTTAAGTTCAGGTTGAAGCTGAAGAAAATTAAAAGAAGTCCACAAGAGCCAAAACATGAACTTGAACATAGTTCGAGTGAATTTAAACACCATCTGATGGACAGATTTAATGCAGTAGACACTAAAGACCGAAGACCCAAAGAGTTTCGGGATGATATCCAGAATGTTGTACAGGAAGAAAGCAACAGTTCATTAAAAAGACAAGAAAGAAGGAAAAGATAAAATGATGTCAGACAAGACTCTGAAACTTGTTCTCCAGCATAGAAATGCTAAAGCAAATGCAAGAAATGAAGAGATATATAGTGCCACACATATACATAAAGAGAGAGAGACCTAGTGTGCTGTAGGATAAGCATGGGACTCATAACCGCAGTGCCTGGTGGATTTGAACCAACTACCTCACAGTTAGAAGAACAGTGATTATCCATATGGAATCCTGGTGTGGTGCTCTTAGGATAAGCACTGGAATGCAAACCTTAATGTTGGCATTTCGAATATACCAGGCACTCCCTCAGACTCAAGTTTCTACAGGAGCAAAACCAATGATGTGTTGTATATATATCCAAGGTCTGATCAACCTACCAGTGATCGCATATCACTAGTTTTGATCCTCTAGAAACCCAGTCTAAAACTTTTGGTACTAGTAGTGTTTCTGAAGGAACTAAACATAGGATACAATTTTGGAATTAGTTCTCAAAACTGGTTTATCTTATAAGTACTTAAAGGTATTCTGCCTCCAGTAACAAAGAAATCACTGCTAATCCATGCTTTGAAGTGGAAATAGAAACATGCAAAAT
Source organism: Chrysochloris asiatica (assembly GCF_000296735.1). NCBI lineage: Eukaryota > Metazoa > Chordata > Mammalia > Afrosoricida > Chrysochloridae > Chrysochloris > Chrysochloris asiatica. Next base: position 4,910,252 of record NW_006408720.1, on the reverse strand, counting down.
ATCATCACAACTGACTCAAATATTTGTGAGATGCAAGGCTCTGTGTGACTACATACTTGATACTTTTCTACAAGCTTTTCAGAATGAAAGGAAGCTAGTTGGTTCATCCCACCTTTCCTAGAGAAAATGGTGAAACAAAGGGATGAGCTCAAACTTTAGAGACATTACTCAAGCACCACACACAAGAACTAATTGTTGCCATTTATGCCCTAAAAGAAAGCCTAATTTCTTCTAGTAACAGAGTTGATATTGTCAAAATTGAGTTATTGTAAGAGTGACTGAAATAAAATGCTAACTAAAATCTCAACTTCCAGCAGAGTCTTGGTGTGGTGTTGTAGGATAGCATTATACTAGGAGTCCTGGTGTGGTGCTGTGAGTTAATGAACTGGACTGCAAAGTCGTCTTGAACCACAAGGTTGTAAGTTCAAGTTCACTAGCCACTCCTCAGAAACCCTATACAGAGCTGTTCTGAGTCATAACCAACTCAATGGCACTTAACAACAACAGCGATAACATTAATCTCTAAATTAGTGCTTTAAACCCACCAGCCACTCCTCAGAAATCCTATGCAGGATTACTATAAGTCATAACAAGGAGAGTTGTGGGATAACATCAAGACCATCACACAGGAAGAAAGCAAAAGATGATTAAAAGACAGGAAAGAAACAAAAGATTAAAATGGATTTCAGAAAAGATGCTGAAACTTGTTCGCCAGTGTAGAGATGCAGAAGCAAATATATGACACAATAGCAAAAATATGGAGACAACATAAGTTCCAATCAATGGATAAACAGATAAACAAACTTTGATATATATAAATAATGGAATACTATGCAACCTTGAAGAATAACTATGAAGCCACAAAATACCTCATAACATGGATGAAGCTTCAGGGCATTATGTGAAGTGCAATTAGTCACAAAAAGACAAATATTGCATAAGACCATTATGTTAAAAACTTAAGAATAGATTTTCATACTAAAAGAAAAAATATTATTTGTTGGTTACCAGGGATAGGAGGGAGGGGACAGTAAGACACAGGTTAGGAGATAGTCACATCATAGTTCATATGGTGGGAAGGGCAATATACAAGGAAGGGAGGGTAATACACAAGAAGGGTGGAGTGGAAGAACAAGGAAGATAGGGGAACACTTAGGTAGGATTGCATAGGCTCAACGGGACAGAGGTAAATAGTGATATATACTCAACCTTGGAACAACAGAGCTCTGTAATAAAGGGATTGAGGTATAGTCTGAATGGGTAAAAGAGGGGAGATAATATTAAGGTGCTTGACTGTCTTATGGGTATTGGTTTGCTTTGCCTACTCTTGTAAAATTGACATTTGAGTGGGATAGAATAAAATATCAGGAAATATGATTTCAGAAAGCTTTTCAACCCATCTTCAGCCTGATTGGAATACCTAAAAAGAGTTCTAGAACTTGCCCACTAAAACAGGCTTTTTGTAGAGACTATGTAGAGTATAGGGCCTTAGATGGAATCCCCAACCCTATCCATAAACCTTCTGAGGTGGGACATTCCTACTTGAAAGGACATGCAGACCAACTTGGAGTGGCTAGAGGAGCAGAGGATACTTCTTGAAAGAAAGACTAACAGGGGGCAAAAAAAAAAAAAAAAAAAGGCAGACAGTTTGGCTATTACAAGAACAAGCATGTTGTTTACCAGGGAGCCATCAAGGAAAGTCATCAAGTCCCTTCAGGACAAATCCCCTTCCAAGACTGAAACTCAAAGGGAATACATGAGCAGACTTGTAAGCTCGCTGACCACCTTGGTCTTCTTGTGATGGTTAAGGCAGTAATGAAGACATAGACTGAGTGTAATCATATTCCATACACTCCTGTTGACCTGGAGAAGAGAGAGAGAAGACGAAGGGTTGCTTGCTCTGAAGTTTAGTGAGACTTAGGAACTCTTGAGACCATGTTCACTGACCTAGCCACTGGGGACTAGAAGTAAGAATGAAGTATTCAGCTGATATGAAGTGCAGAAAGGTGCACAAGGATATCCAAACTTGAAGATAGTAGGCATTTAACCTAGCTTGGATGGCTTGAAGATCAGAACTAAACAAGAGGAAAATAAAGAAATTTGATACAGGAAACATGTGTAAATTACTACAATTTGATGAAATTGAACTTTACTTATGGATGTAGTAGCTCAAAATACCATCAGAGAGGGAAGGAGTCTACACATTAAAGATCAAGCCTATCCCCTCAGTACAGAGAGTAGATAGGGAAGGGCAACTTGGACACAGACTACCTAAAATGGAGGTGGAGGGAGGAAGGTGTAAAGTCTAAAAGTGGCTGGCTTACAAGTTTTCAAGAGGGAATTTAGTTTCAGTGTGTGTTGGGTGGCAGGGAGGTGGAATCCCCACTGAATAGTTTTTGTCTTATCTAGATGGTTCTGGTGAAAGAAAATGGGGATAGGATTCTTTTGATCCAATAGTGACTAATTATTATTATGACTAATTGTGATTGTCACAACTGTAAAGGCAGACATTGTGTAACTTAAAGGGGGGAGTATTTAATTTTACATTCCATGATAAGAGCACCCTAGGACCATCAAGAGGAATTCTAACCAGAGAAGCAGTGACACCAGAGATAACAGCATGGAGAGATTGAGCAGCTGAGGACTGTAGAGTCATGGAAAGAGAAAGGTTGTGTACTAGCAGGCAGAAGGCTGACTTGCAAAATGTGTCCTTTGATAATTTAAATGATTATATGTTCCTGCATGCTTTTGTGTACAGAAAAAAAAAAAAAAAAGAGGAAATAGAGGTAAATATTGTTATCTGATGCTCATGGAGGGGATTTTATTCATTGACATGAAACAAAATATGATTACTTGAGTGCAAAACAATGTTCTGCAATGCAAAGTATCACTCAATTCACAATAAAACCTTAAATTTTTTTTTTTAAGTAAGATATGAGGAAATAGCTGAACAGAATACTTCAAAGGACAGTGCCAGAAAACAAGTCTAGTATTTAAATAAAATGAGCAAAAAACATGGAGTTAGGAAATAAAAAGGGAAGAACACACTCAGCATTTCTCAAGCAGAAAAGAAAAAATATTCATTTTCAAATTGCAAAATTGAAGCCTGAACTTTGAATATTGAAGACAAACTTAAATGTTGCAGAAAAAATCAAAATACAATGTAAGGGCGGGGCTTGATGGTGGAAAGGGTAGAGGTGTAGTGAAGGTCTCCATCAGCAATAATACAGAAAACCAGGTGAAGCTGGTTCAGGGGAGCCCTTCAAAATTCTGAACCACATATGTAGAAATATTTGAAAAGTTTGAAGGTTTATAGATAGTGGTACTTGTAGCAGAAGCAAGAAATCTCGGACTTTTGAATCTGCAGGGTTCAGTGGTTAGGAGCAGACAAGTTGGGCAAGACCAAACAGCGAGATGAAGAGGGGCAGGAAGCAGACCCGCTATGGACTAACGCCTGCAGGAACCTAGGAGACAAAGGTGGACAATATTTTTTGTTTAGTTCTGACTACAGATTACAGTATCCAATCCATTTTTGCTTTTTTTTTTTTTCCTTTGGTTCCCTCTTTTACCTTTAGGGGACTCTTTCTTTCCTTATTTTATCCAAGAATAGACAGCAATTGCTGCCATATAGTCAAGCTACAATCACACACTATAAAACTCTACAATCCAGGTAAGAACAAATACCAACTGCCATATACCAGGGAGGCAGATAACAACTGTTAAAGTTACTCTGAGTTAAGCAATAAGAAGAGTGAAAGGGAACCTCCTGATCACATCTATCTGGAGGCAATCAGAAAACATAAAAAATACCAAAACACACATTCAATTAAGTCTTAAAGCCACAGCTAAACACTGAAAATGTCCAAAAAGCAAAAACAGATGACCATATATCAGCACATGTCCAGAAAAAAGATAAAATGTCTGAGACTAATGAACTAGAGGTAGATCTAGATTCCATTCTGGAAGGAGGGTAGGACTTGGAAATGCCTGGGAATGAATTCACAAAAATTATTATAAAATGTTTCAAAACACTGTACAATGGAGTTGAGAAAAATAAGGAAGAAGTCAGGAAAGCTCTACAGGAACATTCAAATAAGATAGATACAGCATTAGAAACAATTCAAAACCTACAGAAAGAGGTCCAAATGGTTAATAACAGAATATCAGAAATAGACAATACATTGAAAGGGCAAAGGAGTAGAATTGAAGGGATGGAGGGAGAATAGTGAACTGGAGGACAAATCTGTCAATACCACTAAGATAGAAGAGCAAGCAAAAAAAAAAAAAAAAGGATTAAAAAATCTAAAGAAGGTCTAAGATTCATGTTGAACAACAGGAAAAGGAATAAAAAGAATTATCAGCATTCTGTAACAGGAAGAATCACACAAATCCACAGAGAAGATAGTTGAAGATCTGCTGGAAGAAAATTTCTTTAACATCCTGAAAAGTGAAAAGACAAGCATTCAAGACAGCGCTGAAAAGGACATTAGGAAAGCAATACTCACCCAAAGGATGAAATATCTAGGAATAAATATAACCAGAGAAACAAAAGACCTATACAGAGAAAACTACAAAACACTACTAACAAGAAACCAAAAAGGACCTACAAAATTGGAAGAATGTACCATGCTCGTGGATAGGAAGACTTAAACATTGTGAAAATGTTGATACTGCCCAAAGCAATTTACACATATAATGTAATCCCAATCCAGATTCCAGTGACATTCTTCAAAGAGATGGAAAAGACAATTACAAAGTTTATATGGAAAGGAGACCCAGGATAAGCAAAGTACTGCTTAAGAAAAAGAATAAGGTTGGAAACCTCTTACTCCAATTTTTTCCCAAAATTTATTACATGGCTACAGTGGTCAAAACAGCTTTGTAGTGGTACAATGAAAGATACAACGATCAATGGAACAGAATGGAGAATCCAGAAATTAACCCAGCCACATACAGCCAACTGATTTTTGACAAAAGTGCCTAAATATATCACATGGAGAGGTGATAGTCTTTTCAACAGATGTTGCTGGCCATACTGGAAAGTGATATGTAAAAGACTGAAACAAGATCTTTACCTCATGCATTATACAAAAACCAACTCAGCATGGATTAAATACCTAAATGTGAATCTCAGAGTTATGAAGGCCATCAATGAAAAAATAGGGACAAATGTGAGGACTCTAATTCAGGGAATACACAAACTACCAAACATTTTGAAAATTGCACAAACAAAAGTAGATGCTTTGTAGCAAAAGAAGGGGAGAAGAGCAGAGTGCAGGATCCTACCCAGAGAAACAGTGATGCCAGAGATGGAGGCAGAGATGATGATGTGGAGAAATGGAGAGGCTGGAAACTCCAGACCCAGAGAGGTAGAGGGGCTGTGTGCTGAAGACCAAGGGGCAAGCTTGCAGGGTATAACCTTTGGTTGTTTGATGATGCATGGAGGGGATTGTAATCATGGCAATTAAACGATATATGATAGGATAAATGTAAAGCTAATGGTCTTCCAGGTAAACTATCACATAATTCACAATAAAACATTAAAAAAAAAAAAAAAAGACAATGTAAGGCATACACATAGTCAGTGTTGAAAAGAGAAATGGACAAATTTCAACCATTTCAAGTGACAGTAAGTCATCAAGAACTGATGATCCTGAAGGGAGAATTCCAAGCTGCATTGAAGGTATTTGCAAAAATCAAGATTCCAGGAATTTACTGAAAACAAATTGAAATCTTTCAACAAACCCATGCATCACTAAAGGCCCTCATTAATTTGTTCTAAGAAATTTAGAAGACTGCAACCTGACCAAACAATTGGAAAAGATCCATGTTTGAGCCCATTCCAAAGGGAAATAATGCAGTGGAATGTGGAATTCATTGAACAGTATCATTAATATCAAATACAAGTAATATCTTGTTGAATATAATTTTTTAAATGTCTGCAAGAGTATATCTACAGGGAACTGCCAGAAATTCAAACTGATTCAGAAAAGGATGTTGAACTAGGAATTATAAGAGGACACGGAACTAGGGATATCACTGCTGACATCAGATATATCTGATGCATACGCTAAGCTGTTCCCGGAGCTGCCATCTTGGGAGAGAACATCTTGATTGTATCAGGATTGATATCAAAATTTGAAGTGACAGTTTCGACATAAAACCAAACCCGTCTGTCTGTCATGCTGTGGTGGCTTGAATTGCTGTGACTCTGAGGACTATGCCACTGGTATTTTAAATAACCAGCAGGGTCCCCCATGGTGAATAGGTTTCAGATGAGCTTCCAGACAAAGACAGACTAGGAAGAAAGAGTGACGAACTACTTCCAAATTGCTAGTCACTGAAAGCCTCATGAATAGCAGAGAAACACTGTCAGATACAGGGCCAGAAGATGAGCCCCTCAGGTTGGAAGGCACTCAAAATGCAACTGGGGAAGAAATGCCTCCTCAAAGTACAGTTGACCATGATGACGTGAATGGAGTTAAGCTTGTGGGAGAAAAGCTCACAGAACCTTCATTTGCTGATAGGCCACAACTCAAAATGAAGAGAAACAACTGTAAACATCCATTGAAAACTGGAACATGAAATGTACAAAGTATTAATCTGGGAAAACTGGAAGTTGTCAAAAAATGAAAAGGAATGCATAAACATCGATATCTTAGGCATTGATGAGCTGAAATGGACTGGTATTGGCCATTTTTAATCTGACAACCACATGGTTTACTGTGCAGGGAATGACAAACTGAAAAGGAATGGTGTTGCACTTATCATCAAAAAGCACATATCCAGATCAGCCATGAGGTACAATGCTGTAAGTGATGGTAGGATAAGCACTGCCAATTGTCAAGTTGGCACAGTTACACTTCTGAAACCCTATACAGGCTCACTATGGGTCAGAATCAAATCAATGATGCTTATCAACATAATTCCTAAAATATGTCATTCAAAGGATTCTCCCTAGAAAATAAGTTCCAATTTAGATATTGATCAACGAGACAAAATAGATTTTCTATCCTCTAATTGCCATAATGGACTCCTGGTGTTCTACTGTAGGGATCAGCACTGGACAGAGAATCCCAAGGTCGGCAGTTCAAAGTCACCAGCTGCTCCTTGGAAAACCTATACTAGGTTAATATGAGTTGGAAGCGACTCAGTGGCACAATAACAACAACTACTGTAAACACTGGACTATGAACTAAAATGTCTGAGTTTCCAGCCCCTCAGTCACTCCATAGGAGAAAGATGAAGCTCTGGTAGCGTAGTGGTTACGACTTGGGCTGTGAACCGCAAGGTCAGCAGTTCGAAACTACCAGCTGCTCCGCGGGAGAAAGATGAGGCTTTCTACTCCCGTAAAGATTTACACCCTCGGAAACCCTGTACAGGGTCGCTATGAGTCGGTTCCGACTCCACGGCACATAACAACAACAACAACTGTAAACACTGGACTATGAACTAAAATGTCTGAGTTTCCAGCCCCTCAGTCACTCCATAGGAGAAAGATGAAGCTCTTGGTTCCCTATAAGATTTAAAGCCTTGGAAACTTTATACAGGGTAGCTATGAGTCAGAACCAACTCAACAACACTTAACAATAATATTTATATTCATAAATGTACATGTAGAAAGACCTTCAATACTGTGGATCAAAATACCAAAAGTTGGCAGACATAGAAACCCCCCCAAACCAAAATTCACTCCCATTTCTGACTCATAGTGACTCTGTAGAACAGAGTAGAGCTATCCCATTGGGTTTCTAAGGATGTAATCTTCCCTGGAGCACACTGTCACATCTTTATCCTAAGAAGTAGTTGGTGCACTTAACTACGTGTCATACAGTTGGTTTCAACTCATAGCAACCTTATGCAAGGTTTCTGAAAAGGGACTGTTGGGTTTGAACCACTGACCTTGTGGTTAGCAGTCCAGTGCTTTTCCTACAGCTCCACACCAGGACTCCAACAGAAAAAAAACTTCATTTTGAAGCCATGAGAGAATATTTTTTTCCAAATTGTGTTTCCAAGAATATCAGAAGTCTTCAAAATTTTATGTAGCCCATTTAGTTGGAAAATTCTAGGTTAAGCAAAGTTTAGAATACTTCTCAGATGTTAATATGCTCTTGTGCATTGTGGGTTTCCACAGAAGCATAATTTGTAGTTTTCTCCAAATGACTTGGCCATTTGAATCCTTTTCAGCAGAACATTTCACAGAAATAATGTTCTCTGGAGCAATGAATGCAGACTTCTGGGAGGTGAATAAAGAATGTATTATATCAATCAAAAGGAAAAAAATCATAAGATCTTGAGGAATAGTTTTTCAAGGAGCATTAGAGTTTAGACTCTAGCACACAAAATAATTCTATTTGTGTTTGCAGAGGATGTGCATTTTTATTATGATGATGAACTTTAATAATGAAATGAAATTTCATAGGGATAAGTATTGCGTTTACTTTTCGAGAAACATGTTACTTCAATTATCAAGTTTTGAAACGAAATTTTCTTTATAGAAGTTTTCAATCTACTACCATTAAATGTATGTGTAGTGGAAATTTTTTGTACATAAAATATGCACATATGTTATACGTGTATAAATACTATGATAAAATTTTTAAAACAAATAAAACACAAAGGTATACATACATTTTGGGTTCTCTATCTACTCTTTGTGAAGATACCAGAGTTTTATCCCCAAATCTACTATTATTTAACATCCTGAGTCATTGACAATTAGGATTTAAATTTTCATAAGCAAAGTGAAGATATTAGAATTGAAGAAAGATGTTACATTTTTACTTCAACTTAGAGTTATGATTTTATAATTATATTCATAAATAAATATAATTATACTTTAAAAATATTTAACTTCCTCTTCTAGAAAATACTTAGCATTTATATCAATTAAAACATACATATTTAGTTGTAAATCCTCATCCTTTGGGAATAAATTTGACTTTTGTAACTAGCTAAAAGCCATTTTAAATCAATTCATAAAATTATCTAGCTAAGAGGGTAGATTCTTAAGACCATCTACTTCAATTATTTAATTTTTCTTAAGCAATAGAAATATTTCCTTCAAATAACAATTTTGAGCAATCACTGTATGTACAGTGAGATAAGTTCTTGGTTAAGTGGGAGAAATAAATTAAGAGTACTATTTAATTCAAACATCTGCTTCTCCTTCATTCTCATGAAACTTTGATTATAAATTCAAGTAAACTTGTGTTGTTTTGTTAAGTGCTGTCGAGTCAGGTCCAATTCAGAGCCACCCTGTAGAGTCTCCAAGGAGCAGCTGGCGGGTTTCAACTGCTAACGTTGTGGTTTGCAGTTCGTGCTGATCTACAGTGCTACACCAAGAGCCCAAGTGATCTTAGTGCAAAGCATAATATGGAATGGAAGTTAGTAACCTGATTCAGTTATTTATAAATGCCTACATACACTTTCCCTTAGTGTTGCTAAACTTGTTCTTCATTCAAAAGAAAGATCTACTTCTTGTTTCCAATGTAGCTTTAATTATTTTATTATGACTTGCTTATCTGTGAACAAGTTTAATGCAAGGATATGTCAAAAAAATATTGCTACAAAATCATAGAAACTGTTATCAAATCAAAATGTGAAATTATTCTTTCTCTACATGTCCTCCTGGTAGACTAATTAATACTTTCCTAAAGGCAGTGCTTTCATCTCTTTAACCCTTCCTTGAAGAATTATGTGCTCTTCAATTACACCACGTCAAAACGGCAGTTTTGGCATCATTTACAGACACAAATCATGTCCCTTTTAAATGTTCTTCAAATTGGGGGAACAAAATGAAATCTGAAGAGACATGATCATATCTGTACAGTGGATGAGGGAAGGTTTCCTAATGAAATTCACATAACAAAGGCCATGCTGTCGTCAAAGAATGATCAGGTGCATCATTATAATTGGAAAACTTTCCTCGGGGCAATTTTCCTGGACTCTTGTGACCAATGTGGTTTTCAATTTTCTGAAAACTTCATAATAAGCCTCAGTGATTGTCCTATGTCACAGAAAATCTATCAACATGGTGCTGTTCTTGTTAAAGGCTGTAGAGTTGGCTCCAACTTATGGCCACCCTGTATAATGTTTCAGAGGAGCACCTGGTGGGTTTAAACCATTGGCCAAGTACTTCACACCGACCACCTTACAGTTCAATGCAGTTCAATGCTTTTCCTACAATGTCACACCAGGACTCTAACAACATTGTTGCTAAATGTCATTGAGTTTGTTCAGACTTATAGCAACCCTGTATAGGATTTCAGAGGTGGTGGTGGTGGTTATGTGCCATGGAGTCTGTTCTGACTCATAGCGACCCTGTACAGGGTTTCCGAGGCTGTAAATCTTTATGGGAGCAGAAAGCCTCATCTTTCTCCTGCGAACAGCTGATAGTTTTGAACTGCTGACCTTGAGGTTCAGAACCCGATTCATAACCACTACACTACCAGAGCCCCTTGGGTTTCAGAGGAGCAGTTCCATATTCTTAGGAGCTGACCTCTGTGCCTTGAATGTAACTGGACTAGCAGATGATCATTTAAGCCACTGTTTTCACTGGAACTTGTTTTTGAAGGCACCCTACCATGACTGAAAAGTCTTTATTACTAGATAACTTGTCTGCAGCAATCAACTGATCTCAGAGGCATGTTCAAACACATTTGTGTTTGGAATAAGCCTGTGCATGCATGACCTGAAACGCTAGTAGCAATTCCTTTTTCATTTACCCTCATATGATATATAAAATGTATCTACATATATGTCTTAAGAATAAATAAAAATATAGAGAGAGCACAAATGTAAATGAAAACATAAATTCAACATTATTCAATGGGTGAATCTGAATTAACGTAATATTCAATGTATTGTTAAAGCTCCTTCAACACTAGGCTTATTGATATACTGTATGGAAGGGAATGTGGAATTCAGTAGAAACCAATACCTTAATTTCCTTTTCCTGCAAGAATGAAATATTAGTTAATCTTTCAGACTTGTTAAAATTCTAAGATGTAATGAAATAAAGAGAAATATCCTCATTACCATAGAAACATTCTTTTACAAATCTCTTACCTAATTAGAGTTTTCTTTCCTTGCTTTCAATGTTATTTCAGACATTTAAGGTTTGCATAGAGTTAATCTTCTAGAGAAGTGTTATTGAGATGATGTATTAGGAAAATACTGCTTTATATCATAAATTGGCTGGGACTAATTTTCTTCAGTAGTTCATAAATTGACTAAAATGTAGGAATATCTAACATTTAAACAAAGAAATATCAGTAAATATAATATTTTATGATACTTCATTTTCTTCAGGCACATTATAATAAAATATATCACAATTTTAATCACTTGTAATATTTATTAATGGCAGTAATTAAAATTTTTTGTTACAGTCATTTCAATTTCAGTTCAAATGCGGACCTTAACTTCATCTAGTCAAAACTGTTTTCTAGTCAAAATTGTTTCCTGTTACATTATTCTAGAAACTAAACCTAACTTTGTAACTTAGATATGTGTCCATAGAATATTTTGACAAAAATAAGAATTAATAAAATTATTTATATAAAATAATTCTATATAGTTTGAAACATCAGAACTGTATACAACAGCATAACACATTGCTTATAAGTTTATCTGTTGCAATCACTAAGCTATACACTATGATGTTTCTGCTGTGTGCCGTCAAATTGGTTCTGACTCTAAGCAACCTTGCATAGGGTTTCCAAGGCTGTAAATCTTTATGGGTGCAGAAAGACTCATCTTTCTACCTCTGAGTGGATGGTGGATTTGAACTGTTGACCTAGTGGTTAGCAGTTCAGTGCTTATCCTACACTGTCACCAGTGAGTGCTCTCCTGAACAATACTGTATTTCTCTATAAATTTAAATCTATTAAAATAAAAAGGTTACTTTTTGACAAAATGCAATTAAATTACAAATCAATAACAAGATACATTTTAAAAAAAAGTCAAAATGTTTAAAAATAATAACATAGTCTGACATAATGCCTGACATAGGAGGACCTACTATCAGCAAGAAAGAAGAGCAAGAAATGCACTGTGTCCTTTGGAGCTAGGGACTCTATACTGTGAAGGTCCTAGATTCAGGAAAAGATGGATGCCAGGACACACGGAGATTTCAAAGGAATATCGGGCCCACAGATCCTGAAAGAATACAAATATCATTCTCCAGAGCTGGCACTCTGAATTTAGATAAGGCTCCTAATGTGGTAGCGTGGAGTCCTGGTGTGGCGCTGTGGGTTAATGTGCCAGACTGCAAAGCCGTTTGAACTGCAAAGTCGGCGATTCAAGCTCACCAGCTGCTTCTTGGAAACCCTATACAGGGTCGCTATGGGTCGAAATCAACTCGACAGAACTTTACAACAACAACAACAATATGGTAGCGTAGTGGTTACGAATCAGGCTGCTAATCTCATGGTCAGAAGTTCGAAACTACCAGCTGCTCTGCGGTAGAAAGATGAGGCTTTGTGCTCCCGTAAAGATTTATAGCCTCGGAAACACTGTACAGGGTCGCTATGAGTCGGAACTGAATCCACGGCACATAACAACAATCTATGATTCAAGCTCACCGGCTGCTCTTTAGAAACCCTATACAGGGTCGCTATGGGTCCAAATCGACTTGACGGCACTTAACAACAGCAACAATTTATGAGTCAAGGAGCTCTGGTAGTGTAGTGGCTATGAATCAGGCTGCCAACCTCAAGGTCAGCAGTTCGAAACTAACAGCCTTTCTGTGAGAAAAATGAGGCATTCTGCTTCTGTAAAGATTTACAGCCTCAGAAACCCTATACAATACAGGGTAGCTACGAGTCGGAACCGACTCCTCGGCATACCACCACTACCACCGCCAATCTATGAGTCCTGGTGTGGCACTATAGGATAAGCACCGAACCGCAAGGTCAATTTTAACTGAAATTTTGGTGGTTCAAATCCAAGGAGCCACTCCTTGGAAACCCTACATACGTTTGCTATGAGTCAAAACTGACTCAACTTGGCACTCAACAAAAACAATAAACTATAAGAAAGCAGCAGATCCAATCCAAGTGCCACTACTCTTGAGAAAGACTAGACATGCTGTTCTCTAAAAGATTTACAGTCTTGGAAACCATAGACCATGTTTCTGATTTGGAACAAAGTCAATTGCATTGGACATCAACAACAGCTCTGACATAATCCATGGATCGAAAAAGAAATCTCAAGAGAAAATATATTTTTTAAAAATTCATGAAAAAAACAACACATCGGCATGGGGTCAGTTACAAAAGTATTTACAGAAAAACCATGTATTTCATTCCTTGTATTAGAAAATAATTAATAACTAAGAGCAATAATAACTAGTGTTAGAGTCCTGGTGTTGTGACGTAGGATAAGCACTGGACTGCTAACTGCAAGGTTGGCAGTTCAAACCCACTAGCTGCTCCTTGAAAACCCTGTAGGGGGTTGCTATGAGTAGGAATGACTCCGCTGTACTTAACAGCAACAACAACATCCGATGTCAGCAAATAGCTCTGCTGTTGCTGTTGTTGTAAAGTGCTGTCGAGTTGTTTTCAGCCCATAGCGACTCTGTATAGGATTTCCAAGGAGCGGCTGGTGATCTTGAACCATCGACCTGTGGTTCAAATGACTTTGCAGTCCAGCGCATTAGCCACAGTGACATGCCTGGACTTCAAATATCTCTGTAAAGGCCCAGACATTATCACAGTCTTTGTTTCATTTTATAAGTCCTTAAAAATGTAAAAAAAAAAAAAAATGTTATTAATAGACTGCAAAAAAATACTTGAATTTGACCTATAGATTTTGTCTGCCAACCACCAATTACAAGTAACCAATGAAGATGGTTGAAAGAGAGCAGTGAAAAATCATCAAAGTAATTAAAGCGACAAGAATAAAAATTAATGAAATATGGCACAAATTAGAAAAAAGTAACATATTTAAGTGTTACATTTTTAAAAAGATCAACAGAATTAAGTGCCCTCTAGTTGGTTCTGACTCATAGTGACACAGTATTGGGTTTTCAAAGTGTGACTGGTGAGTTTGAACCAGCAAACTTGTGGTTCTGATCAACCTGGCTGGTCAGTGCTTTATCCCACAGCACCACACCAGGTCTCCACAAAAGGATTCCTGTAGTTTGATTGGTCTACAAAAAAAAAGGAGTATACAGGGTACATTACCAATAAGATGAATGAATAAGGAGTAATCACAATAGAGACTGTACATAATCAGTGATAACAAGATAATATTATGAAAAACCCTATACTAACAATTTTTTAAAAGATGGAAAAATGCTCTGAAAAGTAAGTTATTAAAATTAACATAATATGAATAGACATATATTTTAATAAATTGATTTTCTAATTAAGAACCATCCAGTAAAGCAAAATTCAGGAAAAGTGTATTTTACAAATGTGTTCTTTGAAACAATGAAACACTAAATATAAAATTCAAATAAAATATTTGAGAATGTAGTTGTTGTTATGTGCCGTGGAGTCTGTTCCAACTCATAGCAACCCTGTACAGGGTTTCCGAGGCTGTACATCTTTACGAGAGCAGAAAGCCTCATCTTTCTCCTGTGGAACAACTGGTAGTTTTGAACTGCTGACCCTGAGGTTAGCAGCCTGATTCGTAACCACTATGCTACCAGAACTCCTTTGAGAATGTAGAGAAGGGGTATTTTAAGTTATTTTATGAAGCTACCATACCCTCTATACCCAAATTACTAAAATTTAGTAAAAATATTGTAGCATTGTTGTTGTTGTTGTTGTTAATGAGTCTTCCTCCAATCCTAGTGCCACATTTATTTACTTAATATAATCCAATTCCTTGAATTATTTGCTCAACAAATAGATGGAATAAGTATGGTGAAAGAATAGAACCCTGGCACACACATTTCTGATCTTAAAACACGTCCCCTTGTTTTGTTCCAATGATTGATTCTTGGTCTACATACAGGTTCCTCATGGACACAATTAAGTGTTCCAAAATACTCATTTCTGAAATATTGTTCATAGCTTGACATGATCCACACACTTGAAAGCCTCTGCATAGTCAATAAAGCACAGGTAAAAATCTTTCTGGTAGTCTCTTTTTCAACCCAAGATCCATCTGATGTCAGCAATGATATCCCTCATTCCACATCCTCATCTAAATCCAGCTTGAGCCTCTGGCAGCTCCCTGTTAATGTATGTTACAACCATTTAAAAAATTAT
>NW_006408720.1:4889721-4891043 GCF_000296735.1 Chrysochloris asiatica | reverse complement strand
TCAAACCTATAAAATACTTAGGAATAAGTGTAGCATAAGACATATAAGACTCCTCATCATATAAGACTTCTTTCCTGAAAGAAATATAAAAACACTAAATAAATTAAAATATATACCCTGTTCATATATAGGAAGACACAGTATTGTTAAGAAATCAATATTCCTCAAAGCAATCTTAGTCAACTCAATTTCAATCCAAGTCTCATCAGACAATTTCACTATGTAGTAATTGACATGCTACTGCAACTTTACATGAACGTTTAAATGAAATAGAATATCCAAAATACTCTTGAAAAATGACAACACATTTCGAGGACTTATGCTGCTCCTCGGAAACCCTGCACAGGATCACTATGAGTCCGAACCAACTCAAAGGCACTTAACAATAAGAGCCTACCACTTGATTTCAAGACTTACTAGAAAGGAACAACAGAAGTCAACAAACTGAATGGAGGGACAATTCTTGCCCAAAGACTGTTTTTGTGTGAATGTAAAACAATTTAATAGTTTTTTTTTTGTTTACATTTTTGATGAACTGAATAATTCATCAAAACACATATAAAGCAATGTTAGCAGAGGCCCCATATTTTTTATGGCTATTAAAGTACAAACTATTTACTATATATTCCTTATAGAAAAATTTGGCTGACAATAGAGGTATGGACACTGACAGATTAACAATATGGAATAGAGTCCAAAAGCTACACTTAAAGATTGTTGGAAAAGTTATTTGTATATAATAATTTCTTTTGTTTGTATAAAAGAAAACAAACCAAAACTATCCATTGACTAAAAGAAAAGGTTTGTTTCAACAAATTGTGTGGGGATAAATGGTTTAAATTCAGGAAAGTATGTGCCAGGGTTGTATCTTTTCACCATATTATTCAATATATATGCAGAGCAGAAAATCTGAGAAACTGGATTATAAGAAGAGGAAGATGCCATCAGGATTGAAGGAAGATTCAAGCAAACCTGAAATATGCAGATGATAGATACATCCTTGCTTCCTAGAAGAGAAGAGGATTTAAAATACTTACTAATGAAGATCAAACACCACAGCCCTCATTACGCATTGTACCACAATACAAGGAAAACAAAAACCCTCACAATGGACCAATAAATAATGTCATCATAAGTAGAGTTCTGGTATGGTGTTGTAGGCTAAGTTCTGAACTTAAATGTAGGTGGTTCAAACCCACCAGCAACTACTTGGACACACAGGGTTGCTATGAGTCAACAATTCACAATAACAAATAGAGAAATGATTGAAGTTGGCAATCATTTTGCTTGGATGCACAATCCACACTCATAGAAGCAGCAGT
>NW_006408720.1:4882666-4889066 GCF_000296735.1 Chrysochloris asiatica | reverse complement strand
AAAAAAAAAAAAAACTAAATTAAGAGGAAAATATGTGCATATTTCAACACATGAGGTATGTAATGGATTCTTAGATCAAGGCTTAGCGAATAACTACCATTGCTGTATTGTTGTTAAGTGCTGTCGACTCATAATGACCCATGCACAAGATAATAGAACACTGCCTGGTCCTATGCTATCCTCACAATTATTGTTAAGTTGGAACTATTGCTGCAGCTAGTCTGTGAAACCACCTTTTTGTAGATCTTCCTCTTTTATGCTGACCCTCATCTGTAAGGAGCAATCTATTCTGGAAATACTTCTTTCAAGACACATTTCTTTTTTACCTTTTGGCAGTCATAATACTTTCAATATTCTTCTTTAACACTTTTCTTCAAATGCATTGATTCTTATACTGTCTTCATTTTTCATTGTCCAATGAAACATGCTCATAGGGCAATTGAAAATACTGTAGGGTCAGGTGCACCATAGCCCTCAAAATGACATAATTGGTTTTTTGCAGCAGATTTGCTTAATGAATCTTGACTGCTGCGTCCATGAGTGTTAATCGTGGATCCAAACATAATAAAGTATTTGACAAGTTCAATCTTTATTTTCTATTTAAGAAAATCTTTCTCCCATGGAACAGCTGGTAGTTTCAAACTGCTGACCCTGAGGTTAGCAGCCCGATTCGTAACCACTACGCTATTTTGCCATAGAACCCTTCAATATTGAAAACTAATATGGGGTTTTTCTTTAGCTGTGCATGTTCATCCCTTTTGGTTTTCTATCTATAGATCTTTGTATATTATGTTATAATTCTTGATTTACCTTCTTGAATTATGCTTTAAAACTTACTGTTCAGTTAATTTCCTCATTTCTTCTATTTGTTTTAGTTTCTTTATGCTCAAGAGCAAATTCAGAGTCTCTTCTGACATTCATTTGGCTCTTTTCTTTCTTTCCTGTCTTCTTACTGACCTTGTGTTTCTTTGTGTACATGTTCTTAATGTCATCCCACAAGTCTGGTCTTCAGTAATTGGTATCTAATGCATCAAATTTGCTCTTGAGATGATCTCTTAACTCAGGTTGGATATATTCAACTTAACATTTTGGCTACCTTGAAACTTGTAATTTTCCCCAGCTTCAGACAGAACTTACAAAAAAATAATTGAAAAAGTCAGTCCCTAGCCTTGTTTTTCCTAATGTTTTGAACTTTCCCACTCTCTTCCCACAGATGTAATCAATTTGAATCAAGTGTATTCCATCTGGTAAGGTCTCAGTGTAGTGCTGTTGCTGTTGTTAGGTGTCACTGAGTCGTTTCCCATTCCTAAAAACCCAAGCACAAAAGAAAGAAACACTGCCTTGTCCTGCACCATCATAATAGTTTTTATGCTTGAGCCGTTTCCTGGTGTCACTGTGCCAATCCATCTCATTAGAGGTCTTCCTCATTTTTGCTGATCTTCCACATTACCAAGAATAATGTCCTTCTCCTGACTGGTCCCTCCTGATAATAGGTCCTAAGTATGAAAGATGAAGTCTCACCATATAGAATCTAAGGAGTATTCTGGCTGAATTTCTTCCAACATAGATTTGTTTGTTCTTAGGGCAGTCCATAGTACTTTTAATATTCTTCTTCAACACCATAACTCAAATGCATCAATTTTTATATGATCTTATTCATTCTCCAACTTTCAGCATATTTGCCTAATGCAGTACATCCTTTGATTGATGAACTGGTTGCTTCCATGTGTGTAATAGTGGATTGTAGCAAAATGAAGTCTTTGACAACTTCAATCTTTTCTAAATTTATCATGTTATTTACTGGCTCACCGGTGAGGATTTTTGTTTTGTTTATAATGAGGTGCAACCCATACTAAAGGCTGTAGTTCTGATCTATATCAGTAATTATTTTGGTCTTCTTCACTTTTAGCAAGCAATGTTGTATCATCTGCATACCGCAGGCTGTTAATGAGTCTTGCTCCAATCCTGATGCCACTTTCTTCTTCATATAATCCAGTTTCTCAGATTATTTGTCAGCATTTAGATTGAATACAGATGGTGAAAGAATACAACCCTGAAGCACACACTGCCTGATTTTAAACCATTCTGTGTCCTCTTGTTCTGTTTGAATGACTGCCTCTTGGTTTATGAACAGGTTCCTCACGAGCACATGAAGTATTCTGGAATATGACATTTCACAATGTTGTTCATACCTTGTCATGATCCACACAATTGAAAGCCTTAGCATGGTCTATAAAGCACAGGCAAACATCTTTCTGGTATTTTCTGTTTTCAGCCAATATCCATATGACATCAGCAGCAATATCCCTCATTCCACATCCTCGTCTCAAACTGGCTTGAATCTCAGTTTCCTGTCAATGTACTGTTGCAGTCATTTTTTGAATTATCTTTAGCAAAATTTTACCTGTGCATTATAATAATGATATTTGTCTGATGATTTCCACATCCCATTGGGTCACCTCACTTCAGAATGGGTACAAAAATGGATCTTTTCCTGGGTTGGTCAGGTAGCTGTCTTCCAAATTTTTTGACATACATAAGTGAAGACTCCAATATCAGGTCAGGTCATTGAAAATTTTAAATCTGTGTTAAATTCTTGAAGCCTTGCTTTTCACCACTTCCATCAATGCATCTTGGACTTCTTCCTTCATTACCATTGGCTCTTGATCATATACGACCTCTTGAAAAGTTGAACATGGACCATTTGTACGTTGTACAGTGACTGTGCATATCCCTTCCATCTTCTTTTGGTTCTTTCTGCATCATTCACTATTCTGAACATAGAATCCTTCAATATTTGCAAATTGAGGCTTGAATTATTTCTTATAGTCTTTAAGCTTGAGGAACAGTGAGCATGTTCTTCCCTTTTAGTTTTCAAGCTCCAAATTATACTATTTGTATTTAATTATAATATTTGTATTATCTTCTCAAGCTGCCCTTTGAAATTTTCTCTTCAGCTGTTTTGTCTCTTCGTGTCTTCCATTAGCTTTAGTATCTCTATGATGGATAGCAAGTTTCATAGTCTCTTCTGACATCCATTTTGCTCTTTTCCTTCTTACTTGTCTTCTTAATGACCTTTTCCATTCTTCCTCTATGATGTTCTTGATATCATCCCATAAGTATTCTGGTGTTCAGTCATTACTGTATTATAATGCATCAAATGCATTCTTGAGGTAATCTCTAATTTCAGGTGGGATATGTTCAGAGTCATATTTTCTCTTGTGGACTTAGTCTAATTTTCTTCAGGTTCACCCTGAACTTGCAAATGAGCAATTGATAGTCTGTTCCAAAATCTGTCCATGGCCTTGTATTGACTGGTGTTACAGAGCTTTTCCACCATCTTTTGCCACAGATATAGTCAATTTGACTTCTGTGTGTACCTTCTGGTGAGGTCCATATATATAGTCATGTTGTTTATAAATGGTATTTACAATGAATAAGGAATTGGTCTTGCAAAACTCATATCATGATTTCCAGCATAGTTTCTATACTCAAGACCGTATATCTGAACTAACAATCCTTCCCCCTTGTTTCAAATGTTTGCATTCAAATCACCGGTAATCACCAATACATTTTTATTGCATGTTTGATCAATTTCAGACTCAAGAAGTTGTTAGAATTCTTTAGTTTCATCATCACTGACTTTAGTGGTTGGTGTGTAAATTTGAATACTAATGGTGTTACCTGGTCTTCCTTGTAGGTGTATGGATATTACCCTCTCACACACACAGCATTGCACTTCAAAATAGATGTTGAAAGTTCTTTGTGATAATGAATGTGATGTTATTCCTGGCATAGTACAGTCAATACCTGTCCATTTCAGCTCACTAATTTCTAGGATATTAATCCTTTATTGTATCTATTTTCATTTAGATAACTTCCTATTTTCATAGATTCATACTTTGTACATTCCATGCTCTGATTATTAGTGGGTATTTACAATGGTTTCTCCTTATATTGAGTTGCGCCCCATAAGCAAAATGAATGTACTGAACGTTTTATTCCATTTGCATAGTATCACAGTCAACTCTACTTTGCAGACACAACTCTTCCTCAGTCATATTGTGAGTGCCTTCCAACCTAAGTGGCTCATCTTCCAGCACTATAGCTGATAATATTCTGGTACTATTCATAATGTTTCAATATTCAATGTTCTGGTGCTATATGGCAGTGTTCCACTGCTACTCATAAGGTTTTCAGTGTTTAAATAATCAGAAGTATTCTGCACCTTCTTCTTCCTCCTTTTTGTCTGAAATTTCAGCTGAAACCTATCCACCATGGATAATTCTGCTTATGTTCAAAATACCAGTGTCATAGCTTCCAGCATCACAGCAACTTGCAAGCCACCACAATAAACAAACTGACAGATGAGTGGTGGTGCCTTTTATATTGTTGAAAAAGGTTATTTGCAATGAACAAGTCATTGGTCTTGCAAAATTCTACCATGTGCTCTCCAGCACTATTTCTATCAACAAGGTCATATTTTCCAACAATTGGCTCTTCCTCCTTTTTTTCTAAGTTTTGCATTCCATTCACCAGTAATAATCAAAGCATCTCAACTGCATGTTTGAACAATTTGAGATGAAAGAAGTTGGTAGAATTTTTCAGTTTCATCATCAATGGCTTTAGTGCTTGGTGCATAGATTTGGATAATAGTGGTCCCACCCAGTTCATTCATGGCAGAGTTAATGTCACCCTAACAGACAAGAATTATTAAACTTATGGTAATAGAAAAAATAGAAAGTCAGAACAGGAATATTCCTGTTAGAATTATCTGATGGAAAGATAGAAAGTCAGACAGGAAAAATTACTGGCTAAAGCCTTGCTGGAAACTTAATCTCCCTATTCTAGAAGGAAGGGAGTTTAAGTGTTACTTAGAAAGAAAATCATTTGCCCTTGGTTGAGGACATTCCAAAGCAGTGCTGCCCTGAAAAAATATAGTGGCCAACTATGCTGCTTTGAATATGGGTAGCTATCCTACGGTTCTGCTAATAACTTAGTCTCTCACATATGGCTCCTAAAAGGGCTGATGCAAGTCTCCTATTCTAGGAATTTTACTCATAACTTTTCCCACTCCAGGTATTATGGTGAATTTGGTAATTATGAAACTTGGTGACTCTGGATTCACAGACAATGACATAATCAGTGGGATTTAAATGTGTTATGTTTTAAAGGATAAGTTGGAATCCTGGTGTGGCACTGCGGGCTAATGTGTCAGACTGCAAAGTCATTTGAACTGCAGGTCGATGATTCAAGCTCACCAACTGCACCTTGGAAACCCTATACAGGGTCGCTATGGGTCAGAATCAACTCAACAGCACTTAACAACAATAACAACAAAGGGTAAATTGGACATGTCTGTAAATTGGATATTTGTAACCTGGAAACTCTGTGTAGCCCCAACTAGAAAACAATCTGGTAGAGGAGGAGTTGGTGTGCTGTGGATTTAGTTCCTACGCACAGCGACCCTGCATAGGGTTTCCAATGCTGTAAATCTTTACAGCAGCAGAAAGCCTCATCTCTAGGTTTCCATTAATAGCAAAATTGTGGTATTCATGTAATGGGAAACTAATGAGTAATTAAATGGAATATATGACTGGTAAGGAGCTCTGGTAGTGTCGTGGTTAGAATCGGGCTACGGACCACAAGGTCAGTTCGAAACTACTAGCAGTTTTGTGGGAGAAAGATGTGCTCCTGCAAAGATTTACAGCCTCAGAAAACCTGCACAGGGTCACTCTGAGTCAGAAGTGAGTCCATGGCACATAACCACTACCACAAGCATCTGACTGCTAGATAAAATTACAGTGATGTATCTGAATGTTATTCTGAGCAAAGGGAGAATTATACAAATCTACGTGTGATGGGACATGACAACAAAAACAAAATACACACAGTACACATTTTGAGAATTTTTCTAAACAAACAAAACTATATTGTGATGAAAAATAATAGATTAGTGGTGGATTCAGAAAGAGTCAGTGCAGAGATTGACAGAAAAGAGAGATAAGTGAAGTTTTCCTGGAAAAGGATAAAAGTCTATACATTGAGATGTCTATATATTTTTTTCAATAATTTTCATTAAATGATTGTTGTTGTTATGTCCCATCGAGGCAGTACCAATTCATAGTAACCTTATATACAACAGAACGTAACACTGCCCGGTCCGGGGCCAACCTCACAATTGTTGCCACACTTGGGCCCATTGATGCTGCCACTTGGCCAATCCATCTCGCTGGGGGTTTTCCTCATTTTCTCCAACCCTTCATCCTACCAAACATAATACCCTTCTCCAACGACTGGTCCCTCAAGACAATAAGTCTGAAATATGAAAGATTAAGTTTGGCCACCCTGGCCTACAAGGAGTACTCTGGCTGCACTTCTTCCAACACAGATCTGTTGG
>NW_006408720.1:4862787-4882395 GCF_000296735.1 Chrysochloris asiatica | reverse complement strand
AGGAGCAGCTGGTGAGTTTGAACCACCAACCTTGCAGTTCAAATGGCTTTGCAGTCTGGCGCATTAACCCACAGTGCCACACCAGAATATATATATGTAGAAATAAAGAGAGAGAGAATATGTATGTCCTGGTGTTGTGCTGTGGGATAAAGCACTGGACTTCAAGGTTGGTTTGATCCACAAGTTTGGTGGTTCTAACTCACCAACTGCTCCTCGGAAACACTATACAGTGTCGTTATGAGTCAGAATTGACTTGACAGCACTTAACAATAATAACAATATGCATTAGTCAAAAGCCAGAAAATACACACTTTAGATGCACGCATAATATTGTACATAAAATTGACTTCAAAGAAAAGAAAACAGTCCATACAAATATTTAATTCTAGTTATTGATAGATATAATGAATATTTAAGGAAGGAGGGTTTTACTGTCTGCAACATAATTTCAAACTATAAACATAAGATGGATAAACACATAGAAATACTAATGGAGAAATGAAAAAAACAAAACATCACAGTAGTAAATATTTTTTCTAAGTTGTGATTATAAGGATGTCACTGTAAAATACTTTTAAATTTTTTATATTCTAAAATTTCACAATAAGATAAAGGGGGGGTGAAGTAAAAGGATACATAACTCCCTCAGGAATTTCCTAAGCTTTCATACAATTATGAAACTGTTTAATCAGGCTATATTTATTTTGTTTTAAAACATACACATATATGTGTGTATTTAATTTATGTTGTTATATATTTTTGGTTTGGAGTCCTGGTGTGGTGCTGTAGGATTTGCTAAGGCAAATGGAAGAAATAATTCAAAGAGCTGAATAGAAAATTTAAAAGGGCAGTTCAAGAAGATAAATTAAGTATTATAAATAAATGTGTAAAGACCTGGAGTTAGAAAACCAAAGGCAAGAACACACTCAGTATTTATTAAGCTGAAGGAACTGAAGAAAAATGTCAAGCACTGACTTGCAATATTGAAGCATTCTATTAGTAAACTATTGAATGGTGCAGAAAGCATCAAAAGACGATGGAAGAAATACATATAGTACCAAAAAGAAATGGCTTATGTGCAAACATTTCACGAGGTAATATATGATCAAGATCTGATGGTATTGAAGGAAGAATTCCAAGCTGCACTGAAGGAATTGGTGAGAAGCAAAGCTTCAGGATTTTAACACAAATTGATTGTTGTTGTTGTTAAGTACCATTGAGTCAGTTCCGACCCATAGCAACCCTGTATAGGATTTCTGAGGAACAGCTGATGAGCTTGAACCACCGACCTTGCAGTTTAAACAGCTTTGCATTCTGGCGCATTAACCCACAACACCACACCAGGAATCCAACACAAACTGATATCTTTTAATAAACTGATGTAGCATTGAGGCACACACTCATCTGTGCCAAGAAATTTGGAAGACAGCTACCTGACCAACCCATGGAAGAGATCCACGTCTGTGCCCATTCCAAACAAAAGTGATTCAATAGAATGCAGAAATCCTCAAACAATAACATTAATATCTCAGCTAGTAAAGACTGCTGAAGATAATTTTTAAAAAAACACCTGTAACAATACATAATCAGTGAACTACCAGAAATTTAAGCTGGATTCAGAAGAGGAAGTGGAACCAGCAATGGATATCATTGCTAATGTCTGGTGGATCTTGGATGAAGCAGAGAATAACAGAAAGATGTTTACTTGTGCTTTACTGACTATGCAAAGGCTTTTGACTATGAGGCTCATTAGAAGCTATGGCTAACATTGGAAGAAAGCATACTCCAGAACACTTAACTGTGCTCATGAGGAGCCTGTAAATAGATCAAGATGTAATATTTCAAGCAGAACAAGGGGATACTGAATGATTTAAAATCAGGAAAGGTGTGTGCCAGGGGTGTATTCTTTCAATATACTTTATACTTATTCAGTCTGCATGCTGAGCATATTAATCCAAGAAACTGGATTATATGAAAAAAATGTGGCCTCAGGATTTGAGAAAACTCATTAAAACTTGCAATATATAGATAATACATCCTTTCTTGATGAAAGTGAATATGATTTAAAAGCTCAAAGACTACAACTTTCAGTATGGATTGCATCTCAATGTAAAGGAAATAAAAATTCTCACTATTGGACCAATAAGTAACATCATAATCAACAGGGAAAAGATTGATGCTGTCAATGACTTCATTTTGCTTGGACCAACAATCAACATTCAAGGAATGAGCATTCAAGAAATGAAACAACATATAGAATTAGACAATTCTGCTGCACAATATCTCTTTAAATTGTTCATGAGCAAAGATACAGTTTGTGGACAAAGGTGTACCTGACCCCAGGCATGGTATTTTCAATAGCCTCATAAGCTTTTCTGCAATGAATAAGGAAGGCTGTAGAATAATTGAGATATTTGAGCTATGCTGTTGGGAGAAAAATATTGGAAGTACCATGGACCGAAAAGAATAAACAAATCTGTGTTGGACGAAGAAGTACAGCCAGGATGGGTAGACTTTGTCTCTCATAAATCAAATGTCCTTCCTGGAGAAGGACATCATGCTTCATAAAATGGAGAGTAATTGAAAAAGAGGAAGCACTCCAAGCAGGTGGACTTGCACAGTGGCAATAGCAAACGATTCAAGCGTAATAACTACTGTGAGGATGGTGCAGGGCTGGGCAGTGTTTAACTCTGTTGTGCACAGGGTTGCTATGAGTCAGAACAGACTGGATGGCACTGATCAACAGCAACAAGTTTGTAATATATCCTAGGAAATGTGTAAACTGGCAAGTAATACTACTATTTTCTTTTGAAATACTCTATCAGGTATACTTTCTAATGACTGACCTTCATTTAATTACTCTGAACCACAGGATTTAAAAATTTTATACTCGAAGTCTTTAAAATACTAATTTTTTTTTTCAAAATTAAGAAGCAAAAATGAGGCTCCCTAACTTAACAAAAACTACATCGCCAGCAATTTTGATAACATATATATGGAAACCACTGACAGCTTGTTGAAAAACAGACCTTTCCTATTGGATGTTTCTACAATAATTGTAGTACAATAATTGACAAACCTCATCTTTGAAGGGCCTGTGTGTTTAACCCACATAATTGATATGAGCAAAATCAGTCTGCTAGCTAGTTCAATATCTTAAATTAAGCTTCATTGTCTTGCACCATGTTCAACAAACATACAAAGTCATTCTCATTTATTTTCTTGTAGTATCCCTCTCATAAAAAAAAAAAAAAAAATTGCACTAGATCTCCCTGAAAGACAGTCCTCTTGTACATTTAAATATGTTTTAAAATTGTATTTTCAATCTTTTTGAGGTGTTTGCTTCACCAACAAATACAATGCAATTCAAGCTATGTACTTAAGAAATACTCAATTACAATTGATTTGTTAAGTATCGTATGTGTATTAGGTATTTAAGAAATATTTATTTATACAATGAGTGAACATACTCTTCTTGTTGGTGAAAACTGAATTTGAAGAAAAGTGCTAATTTAAGGGAGACAGTGTTAAGGAAAACAGAAATATTATGGAAGACAACTCTAGGTTTGAATATTAAATTGAAGAACACCTAGCAACAAAAACTTTTGGCTCTCTAGTAATCCCCTTTCTCATCTGCATTATTAAAAATGCAATTGGAAGAATTTTCACTAAATTATAGGTATAAGAAAACCCTCTCAGCTTATATACCAAGCAATTAAAATAAAAATAATAGCAGTGACTAATATTAATTAGGGGCCCTTGTGTGGCACTGTAGAATACACACTGGACTGTTAACCACAAGGTTGGCAGTTCAAACTAACCATCTACTTCTTGGAAACTCTATACAGAGTTGCTATGACTCAGAACTGACTTGATGGCAATTAACAACAACAATATAAATTAAAAGAAATATCACACTTTGCAATAATGGTTTTTATGCCATAGTGTTTGTTTTATTCTTTAATCTTTTAACATGCTGGATGTTAAGCTCATAAATCATGATGCTTCCATTCATTTATAATACAGAGCTTTGCTAATTGAAGTTATAATGCAATTTTAAAAATAGAAGATTAAAAAGTAACTTACAATTTATTTACATATGGATATAGCGAAAGTAAACACTAGTTATCCAGGATATTAATGTTAATAAGATAAGTAGCACATTTTACTTTATTCTACTCTTAACTCATAAATATTTTCCCTACTAGTATGCATGTAAGGTGCTCTGGTAGCGTAGTGGTTACGAGTCAGGTTGCGAACCTCAAGGTCAGCAGTTCGAAATTACCAGTTGTTCCACAAGAGAAAGATGAGGCTTTCTGCTCCTGTAAAGATTTACAGCCTTGGAAAACCTGCACAGGGACGCTATGAGTTGGAACCAACTCCACAGCACATAACAACAACAACAAAAATATGCATTTAGAGTATCCATAAATAAACCTGTTAAAACAACCACACCTAAATTTTATTGTTTGAATATTGTTGTTGTTAATTGCCCTTGTGTGCATTCTGACTCATATTGACCCAGTATGGGGTTTTTGGAGGCTGTAAATTTTTGCAAAGCAGAAAGCCTCATCTTTATCCCATGGAGCACCTGGTAAGCTCGAACCACTGATCTAATAGCAGTGACTAATATTAATTAGGGATCCTCGTGTGGCACTGTAGGATAAGCACAGGACTGCTAACCACAAGTTTGGCAGTCCAAACTCAGCAGCTGCTCCTCAGAACCCCTATACAGCGTCACTGTGAGTCAGAATTGATGGTGTGTAACAACAGCAACATAGATACTCATAAAGCTTTAAGCAAAATATATTAATGCCAAGTCACTGAAGTTTAAAGGAGCTTTTTTTTTTCTATTTTTCTTTTTTTGTATACCACACTACAGATCTGCTACAATAGTGTTGCTTTGAGGATTTTTCTCAAAGGGATCAAAAGACAATTTTTTGTAGCAAGTTCTTATCTTGAGAATTTTAGAAAACAGATTATTTTCCTTTATTTACTTCCTTTTGTAAAGCAAAGTGATCCAGTTCTCTGCATTCCAATTTCCCCCAGAATATCAAATCTATCCTTGTCTGAAGGAATAAACATGCAGTCAACATATCTAAATATCATTTTTTCCCCTTGTTTTTGTTGTATGCCACTGAGTTGGTTCTGACTCATAGTGATCCTATAGAGGGCTTCTAAGGAGCAACAGCTGAGTTTAAACTACTGACTTTGTGATTAGCAGTCCAGTGCTGATCCTACAGCACCACACCAGAATTCTACCTTTTTATTACCCTTGTTGTTGTTGTTATGTGCTGTGGAGTCGGTTTTGACTCATAGCGACCTTGTACAGTATTTCCAAGGCTGTAAATCTTTACGGGAGCAGAAAGCCTCATCTTTCTCCCACAGAACAGCTGGTAGTTTCAAACTGCTTTATTACCCTTAGAGTTCTTAAAAGGACATAGGCACGTAAAAGGTAGAATGCAGCTATAACCATGCAGTTGATTTTCACGTAAACTTTAACCATACATTACTTAGTTATGCAGACTTATTTAATGACAATTCTGACGTCCTTTGTGTTACAGTATATATTATGAAAACATTCTCCATTGGCTTCTAATATTTCTGAACATCTAGTAAGGAGAAAAACTGTCTTTTGCTCTTAACTATTTTTTTAACCTCAAGGTTAGCAGTTCGAATCTACCAGCCACTCCATAGGAGAAAGATGTGGCTTTTTGCTCCTGTAAAGATTTACAGCCTCAGAAACCCTTGGACTCCATGGTACATACCACCACCACATATGTTACACGCAAATAAAAATCTGTTCATCGATGTTTGTATAGTAAAAATCCTTACAACATACTGTCTCACACTGGAGCAAAGTGTAAGTGAGTTTGCATTCTTACAAGATAGAAGGAAAACTTACTGTCCAATATAATGAAAATACTCTTACCCTCTGGAGCAAAGACCAGGTATACTTAGGTGAGCCTGCCTCAAGCCATGGTATTCAATCGTATTAAATGCATGTGAAAGCTGCACAATAAATAAGGTTGTTTTTGTGAAGTGCCCTCAAGTTGGCTCAACTCATAGGAATCTGGTACATGACTTCCAAAGAGAAACCTTGGAAACCTAGGGTTTAGCAGTCCAAAACTTATCCAACAGCACCTCACTAGACTCTTGGAAGTAGTACAACTAAAATGCTCCTTAAAAGTGAGGAAGGCAAGACTTCCTCTCACAGACTTTGGACATATTATTAAGCAGAGGTTCAGTTAAAAAGAGGAAGACCTTCAATGAAATGTATTGACATAGTGGCTGCAAAAATTTGCTTAAACACTTCAAGGACTCTGAGGATGGATATTGTAGGACCAGGCAATGATTCCTTCTGTTGCGCATGGGGTCTCTGGGAGTCAGATTAACTAGAGAGCACATAAAAACAACAGTAAAAATCTGGCTCTGGAATAAAGGTCTTACCAGCCATTCCTCTGAAACTCTATACAGGGTCACTAGGTGTCAGAACTGAGGCTAGAGCACTTAACAACAATTCTTACTGTTCATATGCAGATCCAAGCTCCTGTAAATGTGCCCTATTTTGCATAGCCCTGTGGAAATCTGGCTTAGGTAATTAATACAGATATTCACACTTCAGCTGTTGCTGTTGTTGTGAACTATAAACCATGTCTCTGACCCATGATTCTTGTGTCCTTTGTCACTATTCATGAAACTGTGACTGATTTATCAATTTGCAAGGATGATAAATTCTTACACTTTTCACAGTTCTTGAAAATATGTAGGGTTACTTACTGAAGCAAAGCTTATCCTGTTTTAAGAAAAGACAGCCTAGGATCTAAGAACAGTCCCTTGTCAACAGAGTCAGCATTATAATACATAGTTCGTTCAAGACATACAGAAAAAGAAGTATAACATCAATAAAGAAATATATGCTGTTGTTGTGTGCTGTTGAGTCACTTCTGACTCACAGAGATCCTGTATAGGGTTTCCGAGGAGTGGCTGGTAAGTTTGAACCACCATCTTTGCAATTCAAACTGACCTTGGGGTCAAGTACTTATCCCAATTAAAAATGAGAAGTAGAAGACATTTTAAATTAAATGCATTTATGAAATATTTTAAAGTTTTGTTTTCTGCTACTGGTGCTGTTAACTGCTGTTGAGTCAGTTTCAACTCATAGGGTTTCTGAGGTGTTTCTGGGGTGTTTGAACCACTGACCTTTTGGTTAGCAGCCCCACACTTATCTTATAGCACCACACCAGGTCTTCTGCTAAGGCCTGCTAAAACATTGAGTAATCGTTCTGCTAAAGCTCATCATATTTCTTAGATGCATTCCTTCTAGAGATATTGTTGTTGTTAAGTGCCATCAAGTCAGTTCACACTCATAGTAACCCTGTATAGGGTTTCCAGGAAGCTGCTTGTGAGTTTCAATCGCTGACCTTGAGATTCAACTGGACCTTGAGGTCCAGTGTTTATCATACAGTGCCACACCAGGATCCCAAGCTATATATAAAGGACTATTATGTGCATGTTGATTTTATTAATATTGTTGTTATGTGCCATTGAGTCAGTTCTGACTCAAAGCAACCTTGTATAGGGTTTCCAAGGAGCAGCTGGTGAGTTTGAACAACCAACCTGGTGGTTCAAAGAGACCTTGTGGTCTAGTGCATTATCCCACAGTGCCACATCAGGACTCCAATTTTATTGAGCTAGAACTTCATTTTTAGAAGTATTTTTCAATAACTCTTGTGTAAAAATGAGGGGAGGAATTTATCTCTTAGAAACAAATACCTTTTCATACTTTTTAAACAATTTATTTTATTAGGAAAAATTGTTGTTGATGTTAGGTTCCACCGAGTTGATTCTGATTCAGAGTGACCCTGTGCACAACAGAACTAAACACTGCCGAGTCCTGCAGCATAATCACAATTGTTGTTATACTTGAGCCCATTACTGCTGTCAATGTGTCAATACATCTACTTGGGGCTCTGCCTCTTTTTAGCTCCAATTTATCAAGCATGATGTCTTTTTCCAAGGACTGGTTCCTCCTGATAATATGTTCAAAATATATGAAAAGAAGTCTGGACATCCTGGCTTCTAAGGAACATTCTGGCTGTAGTGCTTCCAAAACAGATTTCTTTTTTCTTCTGGCAGTCCATGGTACTTTCAACAACCTACTCCAAAGCATCAATTCTTCTTTTGTCTTCCTTTTTTCATTACCCAAGTTGCATATGCATATAAGATGATTGAAAATACCATGGCTTGGGTCAGGTACAATTAGTTTTCAAATTGATGTCTTTGCTCGTAAACATTTTGAACAGGTCTTCTGCATCAAATTTGCTTAATGCACTATTTCTTTCATGTCATTTCCTGACTGTTGCTTCCATAAGCAAAATGAAGTAATTGACAACATTATCTTTTTTCCATTCATCATCATGTTATTTACGGATCAAGTTGTGATGAATTTTGTTTTCTTTACATTGAGGTACAATCCATACTACAGACTGTGGTCTTCGATCATCATCATCTGTAAGTATTTTATCCCTCTTCCCTGCCAACAAGCAAGGTTGTATCATCTGTATATTACAAATCTGATGCCATGCTCTTCTTCATATAATCTATTTTCTCTGGTTATTTGCTCAGCATACAGGCCAAATAAGTATGGTGAAAAGACACAACCCTGGTGCACATCTTTTCTGATTTTAAGCCACTAAGTATCCCCTAGTTTGTTTGAATTACTGCCTCTTGGTCTGTGTTCAGGTTCCTCATGAGCACAATTATATGTTCTGGAATACCTATTCTTCACAATGTTATTCATAGCTTTTCATAATCCACACTGTGCAAAACCTTTGCATAGTCAATAAAGCATAAGTAAACAAATTTTTGCTCCCAACAAAGATCATCTGACATTAGCAATGATATCCCTAGTTCCACATTCTCTTCTGAATTTGGTGTATTAATAATATCATGACTTTAGGACATTTATGGAATAAATATATCTATATCTATATCTATGAATTAATGATATAGTATTAGCCAATAATTCCTTCATTTCTTAACTATAGCTCCTTTTGACTCCTCAGTCCCAGTATTTTAGCTCTCAAATGGTGGTCCCTACTGCTTCCTGACCTTTGTAAAATATATTAACATTTTAAAGGGTCTTCCCTTGAACTTGCTGCAAGCAATCAGATATTTCAGATGGAATGGCACAATTTTTCCTGTCAAGAAATAATGCTCCAGGGTTTGCCTGAAGGTTCACAGCCTCTAAGCAGTCATAGATTTGATGTTTTGTTTAATGTTTGTCACATTCCCTAGGGTTCTTTCCTGCCACTTTTCACCAAGCCACATCTATCATTCTTTTAATACCAAAAGTTAAAAAAAAAAAAAAAGAAAAGAAAAAGAAAAAGAAAATTCTCCCTCAAATGCCTTTTTTGAATTATACTACACAACTATGGGTTATTTCTAGTCTGTCCTGTAGGGTCTCAATGAACCAGAATCAACTCAAAGGAAATGGATTTTGTTTTGGTTTTTATCTCAGTGCATGAAAAAAACTCTCCAGAATTCTAATATTAAGTAAACAATTTATCTCATTTGCACAGCAACCATGAACATATTGCAACATTTTGATTTAGGAATTAAAAAAATCATGAAACAATATAAATGTATGGGATAGTGTGCCCTAAAAAGTTGCACTTGGTGTTCTATGGTCACACTAGACTCTAAATGGTCTCACTAGATATATTCAAAGGCCACCCCTGCTATTGTTGTTGATGTATCAATGTTGTACCCTACTGCT
Organism: Chrysochloris asiatica; assembly: GCF_000296735.1. Taxonomy (NCBI): domain Eukaryota; kingdom Metazoa; phylum Chordata; class Mammalia; order Afrosoricida; family Chrysochloridae; genus Chrysochloris; species Chrysochloris asiatica. Next base: position 4,872,614 of record NW_006408720.1, on the reverse strand, counting down.
CTCATAAAGTCTTCCCTGAAGTCTGACTTTGATTATCTATCTCAGCAAACAATACACCAGATAAGATCTGTAGGCAACAAAAAGATAGGTAAGGTATAAGGTACAAACACTAACTAGATTTAAAAATCAGCCAGTTAGGTACATGATAATTTGTCAAAATAGAATAAGTACATATCACAAAGTTATACGCAAAATGGATAGTTAAGTTACAACCCAGCAAGAATTAGAGAGAAGAAAAAAAGAATGGGAAAAGAAAGTAAGAAATGGCCAAAAGTAGAAATAAACATTAAAAAGAGGTACAGAATGCATGGCTAGATTATATGGATTCAAGTTCATGTGGTGGTGGTAGTGTGCCATGGAGTCCGTTCCTACTCATAGGGACCTTGTATAGGGTTTCCAAGGCTGTAAATTTTTACAGAAGCAGAAAGTCTCATTGTTCTCCCATGGAACTCCTGGTAGTTTCGAACTGCTGACCTTGAGGTTAGCAGCCCGACTCATAACAACTATGCTACCAGAGCTCCTTTCAAGTTCATGTATTAAGTCTTTATTGTGAGAATGTTGTTGTTGTTAAGTGCTCATTGAGTCAGTTCCAAGCCAGTGACCCTATATAGGATTTCCAAGGAAAGGCTGGAGAGTTTGAATCTCCTACTTTATAGTTCAAACTGACTTTAATCCAATAGGCTGGGGTTATATTGTGCTAACAAGCTACTTCCACATTTCAGTGGTTCAAAACAACAGAATTTTTATCTCTTATTTTCCCATTCCAAGACAATAACTGGTTGTCAACGTCTTTTAAGCACTATGGTCATTTCAACACTTGGGGTGAGATTAAACAGTCAACACCTTGAAGAGATGTTGTTTGCATGCAAGAGAAAGAAAAACTGTTCTGCAAGATTTTACAATTGTATTTTAATATTCAACCCAGATGCATTTCCTGACACTTACATTCACAATTTAGCCACAAGCTATTTATCCCTATCCAACCACAAAAGGTACAAGTAACTCAATCTTACTACCATGCAAGCAGAATATGAAAGAATAAAAAATATGTGACACACAGATCAAATTGTTGTTAGGACTCATTATATAACTTACATTAAGCTATTCAATTCTGATCCTTAACACTCTAGCTGTACGAAATTGTAAAAATCACTGAAACATCTGTGAACTCCAGTTTTCAAAACAATAAAATAGAGATAAAACTACCTAACACATGGGAATGTTCATATAATTAAATGAATCTGTGGGATAAAGAATTGAACCTTACTGAAAGTAATTTTTTATTTTCCTTTGATTCATGATTTCATGAGTAAGTGAGGCGGTTGTGTTATCTACTGGTCTGCAGATATACTAACAAGATGACACTTAAGTTGGGGCTGCTAAGCAAGAAAGACCATCATGAGACCTGAAGGCAGTTAACCTCAGAAAGGAGGACAGGATTCTTTCCTTTGGGCCGACTGGGACTCTGGGTTAATGCATTGAATTGCAAAATTTGTTTGAACTGCAAGGTCAGCAGTTCAAGCTCACCAGTCACTCCTTGGAAACCCTATACAAGGGTCCCTATGAGTTGAAACTGACTCCATGGCACTTAACAACAATAATGAAAGCTCTGGAATCTGCATCTTCAAAGAATTTACTCTTTGGTGACAAATACCTATGCAAATGAACGAGAAGTATATCTCTTTTTGAGACAGAGAAACTTTATTTGGGGGACCCTCCAAGAACTCTACTTTTTTGCATTTCATTTATATGTTTTTGCTGTTATAAAACTGAAATTACAAGTATAACACTTTCTATGAGCTCTATGAACCCTTCCAGAAAACTATCAAAACAGAGTCATGAGATTCAGGAGGTCAGAAATGAATTGCATCTGGAAACCTCAGACTTGTGACACATATCCTAAATAGAACCCCCAAGTTTTGCATCACCAAGTTAGAAGTGATGGAACCTAGAAAGCCCCCTGAGCTTATGGCTGGCATTCTAAATGGTAGTTGGAAAACCCCAAATTTGTACCTAGCATGTCAGAAGAGATCTCTGAAGACTCCCAAGCTTGCCTCTGGTATCTGGAATCTTTGGAAGTCTGGAAGACTATGTCCTTTAACTTGTAACCTCTGACATAATTGATGGGTGTTGGGGTCAAAAGAAGGACTGCAAGAACAGTCCGAACAGAAATGCAAAGTAGGTATTTTGATTTATGTTGATGATTATTATTCACATAGACCTAAGGGATAGACAAGGCTAAAGGAATATTGGTACAAAATAAATGCCTTCTTGTTCTTGTTAAGTTCCATTAAGTCAGTTCTGAGCCATAGCGACCCTGTATGGAGTTTCCAAAGAGCAACTGGTGAGCTTGAACCACTGACATTGCGGTTTAAACAGATTTTGCAGTCCAGGGAATTAACCCACAGTGCCACATCACAATCCAGTACTTATTTTACAGAAACAGCCCACTATCAAGGATGACATCTCAACATAAAGGGAACAAAAATCCTCACACTGGACCAATAAGCAACATCATGATAAAGAAGAAAAGGATTTCATTTAACACGGATCCACTGTCAATGGCCAGAGTCCTGATGTGGCACTGTGGGATAATGCACCAGACTGCAAAGCCATTTGAACTGCAAGGTCTGAGGTTCAAGCTCACCAGCTGCTCCTTGTAAACCCTATACAGGGTCGCTTAGGGTGTCAGAATTCACTTGAGGGCACTTAACAACAACAACTATCAATGCTCACCTAAGACATGAAAGTCCACAGCCATTGAGTTGATTCTGATTCATAGCAACCCTATATGAAAGAGCAGAACTGCTAACTAGGGTTTCTGAGATTGTTAATCTTTATGGGAGAAGACAGCCTCATGCTCTCCCATGAAGCAGCTGGTTCATTTGAACCAACCTATCAGTTAGCAATCTGACACTTAGCCCACTGCACCTGGCAACTGCAATTGGCAAATCAGCTCTAAAACATCTCTTTAAAGTATTAAAAAGAAAAGATGTCACTTTGAATACTAAGATCTTTTCAATTGCTTTATATGCATATGAAAGCTGGACAATGGTATTTTCAAACACTTCCATATGCATGTGAAAGCTAAACAATGAGTAAGTGAGAGCAAAGAAGAATTGATACCTTTGAATTCTAGTATTGCTCAAGAATATTAAATATACCATGAACTGCCAGAAGAAAAAACAAATCTGTGTTGGAAAAAGTACAATCAGAATGTGACTTGGATGGGAGGAGGGTGAGAATTTGTTTCACATATTCTGGAGTCCTGGTGTGGTGCTGTGGGTTAATGTGCCAGACCTTAAAGCCGGTTGAACTTCAAGGTCCACAATTCAAGCTCACCAGCTGTTCCTCGGAAACCCTGTACAAGGTCGCTATGCGTCGGAACTGACACGAAGGCACTTAACAACAACAACAATTTTGAACAAGTTTTCAGGAAGAAACAGTCCCTGAAGAAGGATATCATGCTTGGTAAAGGCAGGGTCAATGAAAATGAGGAAGACACTCCATAAAATGGATTAACATATGGTAGCTGCAACAATAGACTCACATGTAGGAACAATTCTGAGGCTGGTCCAGGACTGGGTAGTGTTTCATTTAACATACAATCATAGGTTTGCTGTAAATCAGAACCAATACAATGTATAACAATAAAAAAAAACCTTGTTCCAATTATTCTGCATTTAATTGTGCCCCCCAACAAAAAATATGTGCCAACATGGCTATATCGTGATTCCCAATATTGCATGGTTTCCTGCATTTTATGATCTGGTGTAATTATCCTCCCATTTGTGATGTACCAGCTTTGTTGTGGTGTGTAGTCAAGTTAGTTCTGGGTCATAGTGACCCAGAAAGTGTTTAGGCTATAAATCTTCACAGAAGCAGAAAATCTCATATTCTTCCTGTGGAATGTCTGGTAGATTCAAATTGTTTACCTCTTCTTTAGCAGCCCAACTTGTAACCCACTAGGTTAATGGAGCCCTGGTGTGACAAAATAGGGTATACAAAAGACTGCTAATGACAAAGTTAGCAATTCAAAACCACCAACCACACATTGGAATCTCTATTCTCTATGCAGGGTCATTATGAGTGGGAACCAACTCCATGGCACTTAACAAGAACATATGTTAATGAGGCAGGATTTCCACAGATTGTATGTTGAATCACAACCCTGCAAGAAGACAAGGCTCAAATCCACCCTTACTCAAGTCCCACCCTGGCTTGAGTCACATCCTTCATCTTCCAGAAATTCAAGGAGATAGAAGTGATCAGAAAGAAATGACCTGATTACAATCAAGAAGGAAGAACTGTGAGTGGAGCCCATCCTTTGGACCAGGGTTCCCTGTGCTGAGAACCTCCTAGCCAGAGAAAGACTGACACATAGAGTTCTCCAAGGAAAAGAAATCCCACAGATACTGATGGCGACAAGGACTTTCCCCAAGAGTCAACAGAGAGAGAAAACCTTCCCCTATAACTGCTGCCCTGAATACTCCTAACTGTGATAGACGAAATTTCAAGTGTTAAAGTTATTCGCCTGTGAAATTTCTGTTACAGCACCACTAGATAACTAAAAAACCCTATAATTACTTTTTTATATAATGTTCTAGTTAATATCTAGGAAAATTGGAAGTTGTCAAAAATGAAATAGAATGCATAAACATTGGTATCTGAGGCATTAGTGAGCTGAAATGGATTGATATTGGCCATTTTGAATCTGACAATCACATGATTTACTATGCCAAGAATGATAAATCATAGAGGAATAGTATCGCATTCATCATCAAAAAGAACATTTCAAGATGTATCTTGAAGTTAATGCTGTCTATGATAGGATAATATCTATACGCTTACAAGAAAGACAAGTTAATGCCACTAGTATTCAAATTTACAAACCAACCAATAAAGTCAGTGATAAAATTGAAGAATTCTACCAACTATATCAGTCTGAAATGAATCAAACATGCAATCAAGATGTACTGATAATTTCTAGGGATAGGAGTGCAAAGATTGAAAACAAAGAGGAAGGATAACTGGTTGGAAGATATGGACTTGGTAATAGAAACAATGCTGGAGATAGCATGATAGAACTTTGCAAGACCAATGATTTCTTCATTGCAAATATCTTTTTAAAAAAACAAAAGATGACTATACACATGGACCTCAGATGGAACCATCAGATGGAATACACAGAAATAAAATTGAGTACATCTACAGAAAGAAATGGTGGGAAAGCTCCATATCATCAACCAAAACAAGGTCAGGGGCAGATTATGGAACAGATGAACAGAACTTGTTCATATTCAAGTTCAAGCTGAAGCTGAGGAAAATTCAAACAAGTCCACAAGAGCCAAAATGTGACATTGAATATACCCCACCTGAATTTAAAGATCATCTAAAGAATACATTTGGTGAATTAGACACTAATGACAGAAAATCAGAATTGTGAGATTGTCAGGGACAGGTTAAGACCCCTGGGCCTTAGGCCTCTCTTGCCCTGGCTTCCTATCCACCCTTTTCCCTGAGTTCTCTCCTACTAGAAAGGGATCAAGAAAGAGAGGAGGATATCTCTAGTTCAGCAAGAATGATGACATTGAGAAGAATATCCTGGAGACAGAGATAAGGATATCAGGATCTGAAACCCTGATAGAAGCTGCAGGTCGCAGGCAGAGAACCCATGAAAATAGTGCCTAGAGCTGACAACTGCAGAAGGCACTCCATTTACAAGAAGCCCGTGACCCTTTACTAATAATTGGTTAATATTCAACATACCACTCCCCCTAATCAACATATATTAGCCCACTCTTGGGGGAAGAAACCCCAGACCTTTATAAACTAGTGCACTCCAACCCCAAAGTGTCTTCTCCGCTCACTGAGACAGACCCTGTCTCTCTCTCTGAAGTTTACTTTGGCTTTCACTTAATAATTGTTCTTCAATTCTACCAAGTCTTCTCCACTTGCTGAGACACACCCACTTTTTTCTTTAAAGCATACTTTAGTTAGCAATAAAGAGTTTTTAAGTGAATGCTGATTGTTCATGTCTACTGAGAAACGGCAACTCAGTGGGACTAATTCTTTAGATCCCACAACAGGGAAAGGAACCAGAGAAAAATGTGACAAGATGACACCAAGAACATCATCTAGGAAGAAAGTAAAAGGTCATTAAAAAGATAAGAAAGCAGTTTGAGGGCAGGAGAAGCAGAGACAGGTGCTTTTCTGAAACAACTCCAGAGCTTTGGATCTAACATAAGGTGAGGGTCATCAGTTTCCTGCACCCACTGGTGGAGAAATCTGACTGTGGAGGGAAAGCATGGCGACTTCTGTATTGATCAGAATGCTCCTGCAGGCCCCTTGGTCTGATCTGATATCAGAGGGCAGGCTGTCATAGTGATACAGTGCTAAAAACCATGAAGCAGCATCTGGAAAATGAAGTGTAACAGATTTTTCACTTTTTTTCCCTCCTCTTCCCTATCTCACTCTCTCTGTCCAGCCAGGACACTTTTACGGGTGTGGGAGTGCACCCACAAAAGGGTCCAGTGTTGTGACCACTGTTTTCCATAGCACAGGGAGGAAATTCCTGGGAGCCCCATTGGTCCCACAAGTTAATCATTTGGAAGGTTCTTATGCCATCTGACTTTGGGATTCAGCCCTAAAGTTGACCTGGGTGGGACCCTTCATTCCTGCCTTACCTAACAAGAGGTAGCGGGTCTGGCCATACAGCCAAACTGTATGTGCACATTGTTAAACTCCAACATAAAAGGCAAGAGCCAACACCAACTACTATATACAATGACACAGCTACTTTGAGAATTATGCTGTTCATACACAGATACTTAATTGACCTTCATAGATAAAAATAGTGGATAATCTTTCTTCCATTCATTTCTAAATATCTATCTGCATACCTCCAAGGTGATGACTAGAAGAGGAACCTGAGTGAGTGCACACCGCCACGCACCACGGGAGGTTTTAACTGTGCATGTACACTGACCTGCACAGCAAAGGCTACTGGACAGTCAGCTACAGTTTTTTTTGTTGTTGTTGTTTCTGAGTGGTGCTTTTTGTCTCTGATTTTACATTGTTTCTGTTTACGATCTTTTTGGTCTCACTTTTTACCTGGGGGTGGGAATTTCTCTCCCTACCTTACCCAAGAAGACACAGCAATCATGGCCATATAGCCAAGCTACAAGCATAACCCATAAAATCCCACCATCTGGACAGGAGCTAATATCAGTTGCTAGGCATTACACGTGAAAAGGGAAGGCTATCTCCAGAGCACTTCCACCAGGAGACACTCAGTAAACTTAACAACACAGCAACATACATTCATTTAATCATTGAAAATGCATCTAACTATTGAAAATGTCCAAATAAAAAAACAACAAAGGATCTTAGCACATGTCCAAAATCAAAAAAACAGTAACTGAGACAAATGAGGTGGAGGTAGACATAGACTTTCCAATAGAACAAGAGCAGGCTTTGGGTCTGCCTGAGAAGGAATTCAGACAAATGATTTGGATACAATCCAAATGCTCCAAAGAGGGGTGGAGGAAGATAAGGAAGTCAGAAAAGTGCTACAGCAGCAATCAAACTAGATATAACATTGGAAACAATTCAAAACCTTCAAAAAGAGGTCCAGAAGATTCATAATAAAATATCAGAAATGGACAATAAACTGAAAGGGCAAAGGAATAGAATTGAAGAGATGGAAGCCAAAACCAGAGAGCTGGAAGAAAAATCTTTCAAATCTGTCAAGATAGAAGAGCAAAGCAGAAAAATGGATAAAAAAAATCTGAAGGGAGTCTAAGATTCATGCTGGATATCATGCAGAGAAATAACTTAAGAATTATTGGCATTACAGGATGGAGCACAGAAGTCTACAGAGGAGACAGTTGAAAATCTCCTGGAAGAAAATTTCCCTAACATCTTGAAAGATGAGATGGTAAGCATTCAAGAAGCTGAACAAAACCCAGAAAGGATAGACTACAAAGGAAAATCACCAAGACATATCATAATCAAGCTCTCCAAAATCAAAGACAAGGAGAGATTCCTAAAAGCAGCAAGGGAAAAGAGAAGTGTTATTTACAAAGGCAAGCAAAATAGATTAAGCTTTAACTTCTCAGTAAAAACCATTTCGGCAAGAAGGCAATGGGGAGACACTTAAAATCCAAAAAGAAAGAAGAAAAAAAATTGCCAACCAAGAATCGTCTACCCAGCAAAACTGTCAATCTAATATGATGGTGCAATCAAAACATTACAGGCTAAACAGAAGCTAAGAGATTTTGTCAAAGCCAATCCAGCACTTCAAAACATCCTAAAGAGAGTTCTTTGGAATGAAAACCAACAAGTACAGACAACATCCAGAGATTGACAGACATGGCAACACCATCTGTAACTCAGTTGAAAGATAGCAGAGTTCAGAAAACAATAAAATTACAACAATGAATTCAGACAACCTGTGAGGCCAATCAAAGATCAAAATAATAGCAATGCCAAAGAAGGGAAAACTGTTGGAAGAGAGATTCCAGGGGTGAGGTGGTCAGGTAGACTTCAGAATATAATAAACTGTCTTAAGTGGAGTGAAAAGTTAATAGACTATAGGGTAACCTCAAAGAAAGTTAATACTTCACAACTTACCATGAAAATGAAGATCCAAGTAGAACAAGGAAATATTAAAACTAAGAAGAAACTGAAAAGAAATAGCACAAAAATATGAACTCAGCATAAGAAGGCATGCAGAACAAAGGAACAAAGAGCAACACAAAAAAATTAACATAATGACAGAAATTAATTCATACCTATTGGTAATTACACTGAATGTCAATGGATTAAATGCACCAGTGAAGAGACAGAGAGTGGCAGAATGGATAAGAAAACAAGACCATTTAATATGCTGCCTGCAAGAGACACACCTTGCACACAAAGTCCAAAACACACTTAAACAATGGAAAAAATATATATCAAGCTAATTGCAATCAAATACAAGCAGGAGTGGCACTACTAATCTCTGACAAAATAAACTTTAAGGCAAAAACTACCATAAGACATAAAGAAGGACACTATTTCATGATGAAGGGTCAACTGAGCAAGATGACGTACCATAATAAATAGCCACACTCTCAATGAAAGAGCACCAAGATACATAAAAGCAAACCCTACTAGAATTGAAGAAGGAAATAGACAAATCTCAAATTATAGTGGAAGATTTTAATACACTACTTTCGAAAAGGGATAGAACAACCAGAAAGAAACTCGACAAAGAAACAGAGGAACAATCAACCAACTTGACCTCATACAGAGCATTCAAACCAACAACAGCACAATACACTTTCTTTTCCAGTGCACATGAAACATTCTCCAGAACTGGCCATGTGTTAGGCCACAAAACAAGCCTCCATAAATTTACAAACATCAAAATATTATAGAGCATCTTTTCAGGCCACAATGCTGTGAAACCAGAAATCAACAATAGGAAGACCAAGGAAATAAAACTGAATACATGGAAACTCATGAACATCCTGCTGAAAAGTGAATGGGTAGTAGAAAAAATTAAACGTGAACTCACAAAGTTCTTAGAAACAAATGAGAACAAAAATGCAACATACCAAAATCTTTAAGGAGCTCTGGTAGCATAGTGGTTACGAATTGGGCTATGAACCACAAGGTCAGCAGTTCTAAACTACCAGAGAAAGATGAGGCTTTCTGCTCCCGTAAAGATTTACATCCTCGGAAACCTTGTTCAGGGTCGCTATGGGTCAGAACCAACTCGACGGCACTTAACAACAACAACAACAACCAAAATCTTTAGCAAATGGAGAAAGTGGTGCTGA
>NW_006408720.1:4852066-4862052 GCF_000296735.1 Chrysochloris asiatica | reverse complement strand
ACACATCACTAAGAAAGAAAATTATAGAACAATATCACTGAAGAAAATAGATGCAAAACTTTGTGGAGAATGAGTATTCCAGAATACTTAAATGTATTCATGAGGTATCTCTAGGCCAAGAGGCAGTCATTCAAACAAAACTAGGAGATATTGATTGTTTTAAAATCAGGAAAGGTGTGCTCTAGAGTTGTATTATTTCAATATACTCAATCAGTCTCTGTGCAGAACAAATAATCTGAGAAAATGGATTATATGAAGAACAATGAGGCATCAGAATTGGAGGAAGGCTCATTAACAACCTTTAATATGCAGATGATATAACCTTGCTTGCAGAGAGTGAAGAGGACTTAAAATACTTACTGATGAAGATCAAAGACCACACTTTCAGTATGGGTTGCACCTCAGTGTAAACAAAACAAAAATCTTTACAAGTAAACCAATAAATAACATCATGATAAATGGAAAAAAAAATCGATTGATGTTATGAAAGACTTCATTTTTCTTTGATCCATTATCATCACTCATTAAAGCAGCTGTCAAGAAATTAAGCACCGTATTGCATCAGGCAAATGTGTTGCACATGGCCTTTTTAAAATGTTCAAGAACAAAGATGTCAGTTTGAGGACTAAAGTGTGCCTTACCAAAACGATAATATTTCCAATATATATATGAAAGTTGGACAATGAATAAGGAAGACTGGAGGGGAATTGATGGATATGAGTTATGGTGTTGGAGAAGACTATTAAAGGCAACATGGACTACCAGAAAAACAAATTGATCTGTGTTGGAAGAAGTACAAACAGTAGATCCTTAAAAGCCAAGATGGCCATACTTTGTCTCTCAGACTTCACACATATTAAGAGAAGGGATCAGTCCTTGGAGGATATCCTGTTTGGTAACATGGAGGGACAGTGAAAAAGAGGGAGATCCTCAAAAAGATGGATTGGCACAAAGTCTATAACAATGGGCTCAAGCATAACAGCAATTGTGAGGAAGGCACAGGATCTGGCATAGTTTAGTTCTGTTTTACATGAAGTCCCTTTGAGTCCCAAGTGCCAACTGGAAGACATTTACCAGCAACAACAGTAATAGTCATTATCTAATATGAATATATTGAAATACTATCCTACTAGAAGTTCCCATCATTATATATTATCTCAGTCTTATAAAAATATACATATTTTTACTCTATGAAATCTAAGTGGTGGTGGTGGTTATGTGCTGCGGAGTCAGTTCTGACTCATAGTGACCCCGTACAGGGTTTCTGAGGCTGTAAATCCTTACAGGATCAGAAAGCCTCATCTTTCTCCAGCGGAACAGCTGGTAGTTTCCAACTGCTGACCTTGAGGTTAGCATCCCAACTCATAACCACTATGTTGTGAAATCTAAGTAAAACTATATAAATTAAAAATTAACAAATGAAAGGAAATTAACTTATGGAATGTTAATAAGATTATATGTTGTTAAGTGACTCATAATAATCCTGTATAGGGTTTCTGAGTCTGTAATCTTTTGAAGGAACAGAATACCTCTTCTTTCTCCCAAGGAGTAGCTGGTGAGCTCAGACTGTTGAGCTTGTGATTTGCAGTCCAGTGGTTGTATAATGTTTCTGAGGAGAGGAGTGACTCGTAAGTTTGAACCATCAGCCTAGTTGTTCAAACCAATCTTTTAGTCCAGTGCTTACCCTACAGCAAAATATCAGGACTTACACATGATAGGAAAGTATCAAATTTAAATATTCCAATTGTCATAGAAATTCAGATAATTATACATGCCACATCTCATTTTTGGAGTACTGGGTGGCACTGGAGGATAAGCACTAGACACTTAACCATAAGTTTCATGGTTCAAACCCACCAGCTGTTCATGGTTCAAACTCACCTATGTGAGTCAGAGTTTGAGTGGCTGTGAGTCAGAGCTTACTCTACAACACTTAACGATCTATCAACATCTCATTTATAGTCATATCTGAGGCAAATGACTATAGTAGCTCACATCCTGATAAAAGGAAACAGTCAATGATGCAATAAATATGGAATTATAATTCTTGTTGGATTGTTCTGAGTTATGTCAATGAAAATAAAGCAAGGGAGAAAGGTAAGCTAGGGAATGTTTGTGAGTATTCTATTTTCACTCATTGTTTGGAAACTCTCACCAGTAAAGTGGAATATGATCCTAGTAGGAATAGAAGGCAGCAGGAAAAGGATAATGAAGGATTCCTGTGATAGTGACAAAAGCAAAAGTAAAGGCTATGTCAGATTAGTCTTCAAGGTCTCAGGGCTGGCACTTGGAGGCTTGGGGTTGACAGTGAATATGAACTATCTGGTGGCATTCTTTAAGGAACCTGTCCATTGACACACATACACACACAACCCCAAAGACTCACCAAATGTGGTTTATAGCTTCACCTTATTTCTGTACCAAGCAGTTTAAAACTTCATTAGTACCATGACAAGCTTTGTCTTCTATGGTTTTAAATACCAACAATTAGATATTATTTCTAACTATTTAAAGGCAAAGACTTTCAGATATAAAAAGTAAGAGGTGACTTAAGATTCATTTCACGGTGATACTGCTTCTATCACCAGCTTAACTTATTAATTTTTTTCCTGTAAAAGTTTATTTAATCTCACGGTGATGTATAAGTACCTTATCCTTATCATTCATATTTAATTCAAATAGGTTGTTTATAAATTTACACAAACACATAAATTTATATTTATCTAGCAGGAGAACAATCAGAAAAGCTTAGTTGTTCATTCTATCATCATTTTTCTGTGGTCAATTCAATTAAACAATGTGTACTATATTCACAGTTATGGGAATGAGACAATAAGACAGTTCCTGACATCACAATACTTAAAACTTAGGGGAAAGAAACCACAAAATCAAATTCTTTGCATATGCAACATTATAGGCTGAAATATTATAATAAAGATTTCTTAGGAGAACATCCATATCTATTCTTTGTCAAGAAATTTCCAAAATCACAACTACTTTGTGCTTGAAAATGTGCATTTATTTTGAAATACTGAAAACATATTCTAATGGAAGTGCTCTTAAGTAAATAATAAACCAGGCAATTTAAAGTATAGTTCATTCATATTTCACACTTTGAGCAGATTCAGAATGTTGACTGTACCTTGTGCCGCAATCTTATTAGAGGCTGATAGGACTTAAGGGCATATCCTACTTCTTTGGATGGCCTTCCTTCTGATTCCACAAAAATGAATCCAAGAACTAACAGAGCTGACCAGCATTTAAACATCCTTGCTGTTTTAACCTGCAAAAATAAAAATTGTAAATGATCAGAAAAATATACTATATGTTAAAACAATGATCAAGCTATATTCAACAATATGTCAAAATCTCCACTGATCTAAACAAAACTTGCTGCCAACTGTCAACTGAATCTATAATATTTAGGCATCCCCAAATACTGAATATTTGAAAATATAAAGTATTTCTAGTTGCATTCAGACAAAGAAATATAAGCATGGACAAAAAATGAATTGAAGAGAAATTTATTAACACAGGTTGAAATTTTAAAAAGATATAATTAAAACACTAGTCATTCTCTAAGTATAGTTAATGCAACCATCAGCATATTTGCATGCCTTGAAATCCTCTTACAATACAGTTGATAAGTTATATTTAGTAAAATGATAGCTATTATAATTATCTGGTAAAGACTGATAAGAGATTAATAAAGTGTCTTCCAGGGAGGTACTTAAACAAATTGAAATACAACAGAAGTTAACTAGATGATGCTGTGTATGTCTTTAAAGCATTTTTCCAGTAGTATTTAAAATGACCTTTTCAAGAATATTGTTTTACAAGATGATTGCAGTGAAATGTCTGGGGTTTTTTGTTTGTTTTTTTGTTGCTACATGTTTTGGGATACTAGAGAAGTTGTAAAATAGCATAAACTTATTTTCATATAAGCACTGCCTTCTGCAAAGCAAACACATGGTGGTGGCGGTGTGTGGCATGGAGTTGATTCCAATTCACAGTGACACTGCATAGGATTTCTGAGGCTATAAATCTTTACGGGAGCAGCAAGTCCCATCTTTCTCCCTCACAATGGCTGGTAGTTTTAAAATGTTGACCTTGAGGTTATCAGCCCAACTTGTAACCACTATGCCACCAGAGCTCCTTAAAGTAAATACATATATGCTTTAATTTCAGTTATATTCTACAATAGCAGTTTTATCACCAAATTCCCTACTATAAAAGTTTGCTGTTGTTAAGTGTTGTGGAGTTGATTCTGACTCATAGCAATCATGTATAGAGTTTTCCAAGGCTTTTAAACCTTTTCAAAAGCAGAAAGCCTCTTTCTCCCATGGAGTGGTTGGTGGGCTTGAACTGCAGACCTTGTGGTTCGCAGTTCATAGCTTATCATATGGAGCCACTACACTCCTACTGTGAAAATGCTGTTATTGTTAAGTTCTGTTGACTCATAGTGACCCTATATAGGGTTTCCAAGCAGCAGCTGGTGGGTTTGAGCTGCCAACCTTGTGATTCGCAGTCTAATGCTGATCCTACAGCACCACACCAGGACTCCATTGTGAAAATTGTTATTGTTAAGTGCTGTCAATTTGGTTTTCTGACTCATAGTGACCCTGTATAGCATTCCCGAAGAGAAGCTGGTGAGCTTCAACCACAAACTGTGAAAATAGAGGGTTTTATTTCTGTTGTTTTTGCTTTTCTATTCGGTGTAAACCAATCTCTCTACATCTTGACTTCTTGAGAATGTTAATCAACTGATTAACACTTCTCTTTAGTGTTAGTTTGTCACACAGCAACATGCATGCCACCATGTGTCAGTCTGTCACACTGTGGTGGTATGCATGGAAGCAATGATACCGGTATTTTGAATGCCAGCAGGGTCACCTGTGATGGACAGGTTTCATATGAGCTTCCGAACTAAGACATACTACCAAGAAGGAGAGGTGGACTACATCTGAAAGTTTAGCCACTGAAAACCTAATGAATAGCAATGAAACAATGTCTGATAGGACCAGATACTGAATATTGAAACATGATGAATAACACGAATAGAAAGTCCTTCCCTCAGTCGTTTTCTTTCATATGTAAAAATGTTCTAGTTACACATATTTCTGCAAGAGTTGTATTATCTCATTGTATCAATTGTACCTGACAACTTTATCCATGCTTCTGTTCTCAATACTACATAAAAGTAACTCTCAACACCTTTATAGAAACCAGTGGATCCTGGATTATTTCAGCATAATTTATGGCTTTAATTGTGAAAATTAATTTTCTTTCAATCTCCACATTAGTATAACTAGCCTACTCAATAATTGCACCTTACAGAGTCAAAAGCAACCCTTCACAGTATGCATATTCCCAAGTGAATTTATATGCTCCCAAATTTTCATCCATTTACCTAAGCCAAAAACAATGGGGCTATCCTTGACATCTTTCACATTAAATACATCTTCATATTAAATAAATCATTAAGTTCTTTTAATTCTACCCTCTAAATATCTCAGCAATTTGTCCCCACATCTACTGAATCTACCATTGAGATATGAGCGCCATTTCTCACCTGAAGAATACCAACCGGCTCCATACGGGTCTTAGAATTTACTAAGCACATGTGTCTTCAATACATTCTCCTCAAAACAGCTTGATTGAGCATTTCAAACCCAAACATAATGATGCCATAGCCTCTCTTAATAATCTTGGCATCTTCGCTATTATTATTCAGCAAAAATGGAAAAGACTTGATATGGCCTATAAGTTCCCACAAAGTCAAGGTTTTGTGTATCTTTTTCACTGTCTTTCATCATGCAGTATTCTTCCTAGATTCACTAGCCTTTGCTCAGTTCTTTAAAGTTGTTTTGCTCATTTGCTGTAGGGTCTTTGTAAGTTTTCTTACAAATAAAACATTTTATTTACTTATTTTTTTAAGAACCAAACACTTTTATTTATCAAAACTTTGTGCTGAAAATCCTTTCCACTAACACTAAGTACAGTGGATTACCATAATGGTAGCAGCAAAGGAATCCAGCATAACAACGATTGTGAAGTTGGTGCAAGACTAGGCAGTGTTTTGTTGTGTTGTGCACAACAAGGTCACTATGAGTTGGAAGCAACTCAATGGCACCTAACAACAACAGCAGTAAGCCCAAATTACAGTTTCCCTAATCATTTACTCTCATACATGTTTTCCTTAATTTATTTCAAAGCACCTGCTTGTAATTATACACCACTAATATGATTTTTTGAATAACATTAGTCTTCTCCACTAGATTGAATTATGTCTCCTCCTCCATAAATCATGAAGATAGAGATTGGATCTTTACTAAAATAATTTTACAATTGTATCACCTGGCCCTTGAAATTTGTCTGGGATCTACTCAATAAATGAATGTATAAAGGAATGACATCTCATATTCAAGGATAAGAGAAAGATCTTGTTCCCCTACATTCTGACAATGTTGAATGCAATTCCAATTTCCACTACTGCTACACAACATCTGAAAACGAACCTGAGAAAACTAAATATTTCCATTTGCAATCCATCCCTTTTCTGTCATTTTGATGTATAGTCTAATCCTACTCTCAAAACTAATATTTGTTCATAAGACACCTGTATGGAATATTTTTGATCCAAGGTAGCTAGCGTCCTAGAATAAAGCAAACAGAATCAAGTCAGGTGAAGAGATATTTTCCACAGAACTCTAAATATGTATGCTACCTCTGGGGCCAAGGAGGAGATTGAGGGGAGAGGAATGAAGACATTACTGCCCACTGTGTCTCTTGGTACAAATGGGACCATGAATTCCTAAAAGTGCTCTTTGAAAAGGATTCTGTTTCTACTGCTCTTCGTGTGTGTGTGTGTGTGTGTGTGTGTGTGTGTGTAATCATTCTTCCTTATTACAAGTATTTCATCAACATAATACGGAGAAAATTATTTTTTTAAATGTGGAATAGGGGATTGTATACTTCACAATTGTGCAATGAGTTTGCTCCAACACATTGTTAATTAGATCAATATTCTTCTGAAGTATCTCTCTGGCAAAAAGCAGTAAGCTAGAAATATCTACCTTAAGAAAGTTCACTAAAATTTTATAAAAATCAGTCAATGAGTATATTTTCAGTGTAGTACATGCAAGCTATTTGCATTATTGTAATCCACTTCTTTTAGATTATTAACAAATTAATAATTTAAACATGATAAAAATTTCAATGATAGTATTTTCAAGTCTAAAATTTCTTGAAAATGACAACTTGCAAAGGAAACTTGGTAGTGCAGTGGGCTAAGTGTTGGACTCCTAACTGAAAAGTCAGTGGTTCAAAACCACCAGCTGCTCCACAGGAGAACGATGAAGCAATCAGCATATATAAGGATTGTACTCTCAGCAACCCTATAGAACAGTTCTACTTTGTCCTATATGGGCACTCTGATATGGAGTCCTGGTGTGGCACTGTGGGTTAACATGCCAGACTGCAAAGTCATTTGACCTGCAAGGTTAGCAGTTCAATCTCACTCAATGCTCTTTGGAAACCCTATGCAGTGTCACTATGGGTCGGAACTGACTCTATGGCACTTGACAACAACAATATATATGTAAATAAACTTTACACAATCAACATCGTTATGTTGAATGTAATTTGAGGAGGTTGACCACTCATCTATCAGTTTGTCATACTGTAACAGCATACATGTTGCTGTGACACAGGAAGCTTGTTGCTGTTAGATGCCATTGAGTCAGTTCCTACTCTTAGCAAACTTATGTACAATAGAATGAAACACTGTCCCATCCTGCATCATATTCACAATTATTATTGCACTTGAGCCCATTGTGACTGCAAATGTGTCAATTCATCTCTTTGGGGGTCTTCTTTTTTGCTGATCCTTCACTTTTCCAAGCATGATGTCCTCCTCCAGGGACTGGTCCCTCCTGATAATATGCCTGAGTAATTAAAGACAAAGTCTGTTCATCTTGACTCAAACTGACTTGTTTGTTCTTGAGCACTTTAAAGAGGTCTTTTGCAACAGATCTGCCTAAGGCAATATATCATTTGATTTCTTCACTGCTATTCCATGAGTGTTGATAGTGGATCAAAGAAAAATTAAGTTTTGACAATTTCAATCCTTATCTATTTATCATTATGTTGTTTATTGGTCCAGGGGTGAGGATTTTTATTTTATTTACATTTAAGTGAAACCCACACAGAAGGTTGTGATCTTTGATCTTCATCAGTAAATATTTAAGTCCTCTTCACTTTCAGCCAACAAGGTTGTATCATCTGCATAGTGCATATTGTGAATGAGCACATTTGATGCCATGTTCTTCTTCATATAATTTCTTAAATTATTTGCTCAACATATAGATCGTATAAGTATGGTGAAAGAACACAACCTTAGCACACATCTTTCCTAATTTAAACCACTCACTGTGTCTTGGTTCTGTTCAAACAATTGCCTCTTGTTCTATGTACAGGTATCCTGGAAGTTACACAAATGGTATTTGTTTTTTAACACTTTTATTGTTGATTGAGTGTAAGTTTACAGGGCAGATCATGAGTTTTACATTCAACAAATCACACACCTTGTTGCATTATAATGATTATAATCTCCTCCATGTACCATCAGTTAATAGTATTTCTCTCTATTCATTTTAGCTCTCTCTTTCTCTTTTTTTTTTAAATACTCAAGCATATATAATAATTTACACCACCAAAGGGCACATACTTCAAGCTTGCCTCCTGGCCACCATACCACTGCTATTTTACATTCCAACAAGTTCATCCATGGTGGGCGTCTTCAGTGGAGCTTCCAGACTAACACAGACTAGAAAGAAGGAGAGTCAGACTACTTCTGAATAGTTAGTAACATAAAGCCTTGTGAATATTAGCATGATATTGTCAGATAAAGTACCAGAAGTTGAAAATTGTATGGATAGCAGAAGAATGCCATCAGATATAGTGTAGGTAGATGAGCCCCACAGGTTAGAAGACACCCAAATATGACTGGGGAAGAGTTGACTCCTCAAAGTAGAATTGAGCATGATGATGTGATTAAAGCTTCCTAGACTTTCATTTGCTGATGCAACAAACTCAGAATCAGAATAAACAGCTGCAAACATCCAACAATAATAGGATAATGGAATGTATGTATGAACATGGAATCTTAGGAAGAGATTTTATGAATTAGACAATAATGATGTAACACTAGAAATTTTGTGAGATGACATTAAGAAGACTATATAATAAGAAATCAAAACATCATTAAAAATACAGGAAAGAAAGAAAAGACCAAAACTGATGCCAGAATAGACATGCTAAACCAAAGGGAAGAAATGAAAAAGTAATAGATCTAAACAGAAAATTCCCAAGGACAGCTCCAGAAGACAAAGTCAGATATTATAATGAAGTGTACAAAGACCCGGAGTTAGAAAACCAAAAGGGAAGAACACACTCAGTATTTCTCAAGATCAAAGAACTGAAAAAAAATTCAAAACAATACTTGCAATATTGAAGGATTCTATGAACAAAATCAGAACCAACTGACAGCACTTAACAACAACACCAACACTGGGCAAAATACTGAATGATGCAGAAAACATTAAAAGAAGATGGAAGATATAGACAGTCACTTTACAAAACACTGGTTGATGTTCAATCATTTCAAGAGTTACCATAAGGAAAAAAAAAAGATTTACCATAAGAGCAAGAACTGATGGTATTGAAGGAAAAAGTCCAAACTGTACTTATGGCATTGGTGAAAAGCAAGGTTCCAAGAATTGATAGAATACAAATTGATACCTTTCAGCAAACTATTGTAGCACTGGAGGCCCTCATTCATCAATGCCAAGAAAATTGGAAGACAGCTACTTGGCCAACCAGATGGAAGGGTGCCCATCCCAAAAAGAAATGACTCAACAAAATATGAAAATCATTAAACAATATCATTCATTT
This sequence comes from Chrysochloris asiatica, assembly GCF_000296735.1. Taxonomy (NCBI): domain Eukaryota; kingdom Metazoa; phylum Chordata; class Mammalia; order Afrosoricida; family Chrysochloridae; genus Chrysochloris; species Chrysochloris asiatica. Next base: position 4,852,098 of record NW_006408720.1, on the reverse strand, counting down.
TACATGGTATTAAAATGTTGCTGACATTTTTT
>NW_006408720.1:4847091-4850913 GCF_000296735.1 Chrysochloris asiatica | reverse complement strand
AAAATTTTCATCTTTTTTTACTTCATCCATAGGACTCATATATGTCATTCTTTATCTTGAAAATTGGTCCCTCTGCAGAACTCTCTGCCCATTGCCGCTAAGTTGATTCTGACACACGATGACCCTATATAGAGTTTTTACTACTATAAATCATTATGGAAGCAGAAAGTCTCATTATTTTCCTGAGGAGTAACTGGTGGGTTTGAACTACACACCTTTTAGTTAGTAGCACAATGCCTAGCCTACAGTGCCACCAGGGCTCTGTCAAGTACAGAAGTTGTTCTGGAAAATTGCTTGTAAATCATCAGTAATCAATATCAGGATATTCTGATCCATGATCACAGTTTCTCAGTATAGTAACCTCTGACAACCTGTTAGGTTTTCATAATTAATTGGCAGTTTGTTGACAGCTCAGTTAGAACACTGAAAATCATGTGACTAAAACAAACCAGCTGGAACAGATGGTACAATAATGATCCTGTGACTTTTTTTGTAACCTCCACATTTAGATAGAAACATCAAAAACAACCCAATTTTTAACTTAGAAAAAACAAAACGCATATATATGATAAACATGGGTTTTAACAAAGTCAAACTTAAAAATTGATGACGGGGGTAGATATGAAATTGCTCGTATACTAAACCATAATTTCCGATGAATCAAACAATTTTTTTAACCATATGGTATAACATACTATGCTACTTATGATGATAGTATTTGGAGTAGTTACATTGTTTAGAAGAGTCATATTTGAAGAATTTTGATTTGTTTACACATTCTCCAGAATCTCACTTCTAATCACTTAAGAAAACAAATTAAGGGTGTTGAAGTGTTCCCTTAAGGAACAAAAAAACAGCAATTCAGATGGGAAAGTGTGGTGTAGTGAACCATTTAATGTCTCTTTTAGCAGTTGTCTTTATATGCATTGCCAGCAAACAACTTTTTCATTTTGGGTCTCAGTAAGAGAAGGTGGGAGAAGGTGGAGAAGAGGAGGTGGGAGAAGAACTATATGATTCAGTTGTGAGTGATTACTAACAGGGTTAATTGTAAAAACCCTGCAACTCCAGTGTGAGTTTAAAGTGAGTTATCTCAGAAGTAGGAGAGGTATTTCAATACTATTTAAAAAGAGTCCAGAGTGGAGGGCATCCTTTTGAACCTTGTGTATTGAAGGGGCTCTGGCAGTGTAGTGGTTATGAATTGGGCTGTGAACTGCAAGGTCAGCAGTTCGAAACTACCAGCTGTTCTGTGGGAGAAAGATGAGGTTGTCTACTCCCGTAAAGACTTGCAGCCTCAGAAACCCTGTACAGGGTTGCTATGAGTCAGAAATGACTCCACGGTACATACCACATAACCACCACCGCCACCACATCCAGGGAAAGAAAGTTGTGATACCACAAGTTGTTATACCACCAGAGACGTGGCAAAGGAGTAGCTGTATGCTGCATGTAGCTCAGTGGCTGGCTTTCCAGCCCACAGAGCAAGTAAAGCTGAGTGACTTTGTGAAGGAGGACCACTTGTGGAGTTGGGTCCCTCCAGGTACTTAACTGGGGAATTAGGTTTGTTAACCCACATAGTTGCAGCTAAGTGCCTTCAGTCTGAGGCTTATGGTGAAGTGGTGTGTCCCATAAGCCATAAACATTCATTGACAGCTTAGCAACATTGCTGGAGCAGGGCTAAAACCAAGCCCAGGGACTTAGGGCCAGAGAAAGATCAATCTGTGGGCCTGGCTGGAAAAAGGCTGTGCTGTTTGAAAGAACAGTGCCCTGAGCATTTCTAGCACTGAGTTGTTACCTGTTACTCTGGTAGCATAGTGGTTATGAATTGGGCTGCTAACCTCCAGCTCAGCAGTTTGAAAATAATAGCTGTTCCGTGGGAAAAAAGAGGAGGCTTTCTGCTCCTGTAAAGATTTACAGCCTTGGAAACCCTGTGCAGGGTTGCTATGAGTCAGAACCGACTCCATGGCACACGACTACCACCAACTTCCCTAATGGGAGCATGGAGTTTCTATAGGATAAGCACTGGACTGTGCTGCACTTTGGGACAAAGATGAGACTTTCTGTTCCTGCAGAGATTTACAACCTTAGAAACCCTATAAGGGATACCTATGACTCAGAACTGAGTCAACAGCACTTAACAACAATAAAAAAAATAATAATTTCCCTAACAAAACCCATAACTGAATATAAGGTTGGAGCTGTATGTGACCATTGCAATGACTTGTTGAACCCAGCTGAGTAGAGAATGCTGCGATAGGGATGATTGGTGTCTTTATTTATATTTTTGCAGTAAGGAAACAGTATTAGCGTCAGGTGGTTGGAAAAGTGTCACGATAAAACAAACCACCATTATCACGACATGTTGCAAGTAAGTCAGGTATCCTGAAAGGTCTACCTGGAGTTGCCACACTTAACTCTCATTCTGTCCTAGAAAACTACTATAGAACTTTTCAAGATATAACTCCAGACCCAATCCTTTGTGAAATCTTCTTTTACAACCACATACAGGTTTTGCTCCTTTCTGCAGTACTTTTTGTGCATTAGGTATGTGATATATGATAAATCATTGTTGTTGTCATTAGATGCAGTCAAGTTGGTTCCAACTCATATTTGTCCTATGCACAATGAAATGAAACACTGCCTGCTCGTGAGTCATCCTCTGTATCATTGTTACACTTGAGCTCATTGTTGCTGACACTCAGAAAATCCTTCTTGTTGATGATTTCCCTCTTTTTCATTGACCCTCCACTTTACCAAGCATAATGTCCTTATCTGGGGACTGGTTCCTCCTGACAACATGTCTGAAGTATGACTAATGAGCTCTCACCATCCTGGCTTTTAAGCAGCGTTATGGCTGTACTTCTTCCAACACAGATTTGTTTTTTGTTCTGGAAGTCAATGGTATTTTTAATATTCTTCTCCAATACAGTATTCTCAAATGCATCAATAAATATATGGTCTTCCTTTTTCACTGTCCAACTTAAACATGCATACGAGGCTATTTGAAATACCATGGCTTGGGTCAGCCATACCTTAATTTTTAAACTGACATATTTGCTCTTGAACACTTTCAAGAGGTCTTGTGCAGCAGGATTGCCTAATGCCATACATCATTTGATTCCTGTATCCATGACTATTAATAGTGTATCCAAACAAAATGAATTACTTGATACCTTCAATATATTCTCCATTTATCATGATGTTATTTATTGGTCCAGGGATGAGAATTTTTGTTATCTTTGCACTGAGATGTAACCATACTGAAGTATTTTATGTCCTCTTTTCTTTCAGCAAGCAAGATTGTGTCATCTGAATATCACTGTTAATGAGTCTTCCTCCAATCCTGGTGTTATGTCCTTCATATAACACAGTCTTGGATTATTTGCTCAGCATACAGATAGAATAAGTATGGCAAAAACATACAACACTGGCACACCCCTTTCCTGATTTTAAACAATTCAGTGTCCACTTGTTATGTTTGACTGACACTTGGTCTATGTACAAGCTCCTCATGAGCATAATTAAGTGTTCTGTTATACACATTCTTCTCAATGTATTCCATAGCTTGTCATGATTCACACAATTGAAAGACTTTACATAGTCAATATATCACAGGTGACCATCTTTCTGGTATTTTCCAATTTCAGTCAATATTATCCATTTGACATCAGCAATGACATGAACCATTCCTTGTCCTCATCTGAATTCAGCTTGAACCTCTGGCAGTTCTTTGTCAATGTACAGTTGCAGCCATTTTTAAATTATCTTTAGCAAAAATTTACTTACATACGGTATTTATGATATAGTCCAATGATTTCTGCATTC
>NW_006408720.1:4844270-4845664 GCF_000296735.1 Chrysochloris asiatica | reverse complement strand
CACAAAGTTGGCAGTTCGAACCCAACAGCTACTCTGTGGGAAAAAAATGAAGCTTTCTAAGCCCACACAAATTTACAAACAACAACAACAAAACATAATTCTACAGGACAGAGGGAAGGGTTTCTAGACTACCTTGTACCATTTCGTTGACTTCAGCACAATCAATTACCATATTTGGACCCATCTATAAGAATAAATTGATGACCCTTTATATTTCAGCAGCTATTCTGGATTATCCTTTCTGTGAGGATTTATTCTCTAAGAGACAAAATTAAGAGTACTTTCTTGGAATGTCTTATTGAAGTCCAATGGAGATGTCAAATAAACATTGTGGTATAGCAATATGGAATTCAGCAGAGGTATGTCCTAGAGATACTATTTTGTGGTCCTTGGCATTAATAAATGACCTCATTTAAGTGAAAAAATAGAGATTGCCTTTATAGATAAGACATCCAAAGACTAAACAAACATACAGCTTTAGTTTACAGAGAATGCTTCTGAAAGGTACAGAAGAGAAGAGTGAAATAATAATTTTGGAAAATTAGTGTATGATTATGTCATTGGCATGGAAAAACTGAGAGTTATATCTCTTTTTACTATCTGACATACTTTATACATTTATTGATCTCTTTCTTTATTCTGTCATCTAGCATAACATTTACTCCATGAAGAGAGAATGTTACCCACTTGTGTGACTTTAAGCAATATCTCGCACATAGAATGAGCATAATAAGCATTTGTTGGGTAAAATAAATAAGTTGTTAGTGATAATAATTAATTTGAAATCATAGCTACATATTACATGATTCTTAGTGGTTTTATTGGAGTCCTGGTGTGTCACTGTGGGTTAATGTGCTGGACTGTAAGGTTGGTTTGAAACACAAAGTCAATTGTCCAAACTCACCAGCCACTCTTTGGAAACTCTATACAGGGTCATACTCCAAGTAGGAACAGACTCCAAGGCACTTTACAACAACAACAATGGTTTTATTTAATTGAAAATATCCATTCGAATTGACTATGAAATAATCTGAGAATTGAATTACAGTTATAAAAAGCTTTTCTTTTATACAGTGAACCAAAATTGGACTTTCAAGAAAAAGCTTCTTTGAAAAAAACCTCCTTTCTAATTCCTTTGAGAGAACCAGAGAGACTTCTCTTATAGCAATCATATAGGCTCTGTCACAGTAACTATTTTCACCTGTTGTTGTTGTTAAGTACCTTCCAGTTGGTTCCAACTAATAGCAACCCTCTATAGGATTTGCAAGGAGTTGCTGGTAAATTTGAACCACTGTCCTGATGGTTCAAACTGACCTTGGTTCTAGTGCTTTATCCTACAGCACCAGACCAGAACTCCTTTTCATCACATTAACTTCATATCTACTGCTTTGAAC
>NW_006408720.1:4817310-4843940 GCF_000296735.1 Chrysochloris asiatica | reverse complement strand
ACTCCCGTAAAGATTTACACCCTCGGAAACCCTGTACAGGGTCGCTATGGGTCGGAACCGACTCGATGGCACTTAACAACAACAACAACAATCATACTGGAATGGTACAATAGGATACTTATTGTTGTCAAGTTCTGTTGGGTAGGTTCCAACTCATATTACCCTGCTTAGAGTTTCCAAAGAGTAGTTGGGGGTTTGAACCACTGAGCTTGTGGTTCAAATCAACCTGTGGTCCAGTGCTTATCCTTTAGCACCTTTATCCTCCAAAATATTTTGGTAGTTATCACTAACTATATGAAATTAACACATTAAATGGCCTATGGAGGTTAAATGTCAAATTTAAATAGCTAGTTATTGTCACAACTAGTATCTGCAACCAAAGCTGGCGCCCATCAAATTTGATCCTTGGCACCGTTATTCTATTTTTAAGACTACAGAATGGTGTAGACATAAAGAGATATCCTGTAAAACAGGCTACCAAATGGAAAACAGGACAGATTATTCACAATGAACTATACTGGAAGAGAAAGTCTTTCCGTTTTATTCACTATAAGTCAAGGTAAGTGAAGATAAAGGATAAACAAGTTCCGTGGCAATTTTAGAGCAATGGCTATAAGACTCCTCAGTCTAAAATTTACTGGAATTTGCCTTTCAGAAATACAAATATTAGGAAGTATTCAATGTCTTATTAAGTCACATAGTGAAAGTGTCAAAAACTTTAAGATACATTCTTATATATTTCACATTTAATATATTTTCATTGTAATTTTCCTTAGCATGAGGTAAAAAAAAAAAAAAAAAAAACACTATTAACAGCAGAAAAATATAAGGGTTACACAATAAGAATTCGGACCATTAATTTTATTTCAATCATTCAAAAAGAAAGGAACTTTTATTTCAATGGCATCTCATCATTAGTCTGAATGAAAAAAACTCTGCATTTTTGAAGATTATAATTGTATGAATAAATAAATCAGTACAAAGGGAATTCCTATGAGGCAGAAGTCTACAATATCCCAGATTTCTGCATTCTTTAAGTTGCTGTACCATTCCATCTCTCACATGGGGACAACTCTTCTTCCCCTCAGCATTTTACCCTTCCCCTTTTTTGGCTCCACAATTTACTACATCTCACAGAACTATGTAACTGATACTTGCAGTTACATAGTTTATTAAGGAAGTAGCAGGGCACAACTAGGAATCAAGATCCACAGGGTACAACTCAGGATCCGGATTAGGAGACATATAGGCAGTCTTTAGTGGAGGAAAGTTGTCTCGGATCTTTTGAGCCAGGCAGGCCTCCTCTTGGCCCCTCCTCTGCCAGGGCCAACTCTGTCTGTCACAAGGCCTGTTTTCTCAAGCTTTGCTACTGAGTCCCTTCTGGGCCTCTTGCCATCCTCATTGTTACATCCCTTAACTCATGTTATAGCTCATTTAAAAAGTCTATCGACTCTTCTATCCTTCTGCTGCTTCTCTCTTCTTTCTTCTATGTATTCATGTTGCTTCGCTTCCAGCTTCCTTCTGTCTGAAAAACCTTTGTAGTGCTAATGGCATATATACAGTATTGCCTGTCAATGCCAAAAGATGGCCTTACTAAATGGGGCCTCAAACTAATCAATCCCCTCTTGGTAGTTTATAGATACATCATCTAATTTACATAGTCGATTATTGTTATATGTCTTGAAATTGGTCCAACTCATAGTGATTCTATGTACAACAGAAAATAAAGCTGTTTGGTCCAGTGCCATCCTCACAATTGTTGTGATATCACAGTGCTTCAAAATGTTCAAGTAAAAATAGAATGAAAAGATAATAAAATTTTTTCCTTGAACTTTTTAAATCCCCCTCTTACATAAGCTCACTATTGCAGTCATTGTGTCAGTACATCACATGGATGGTCTTCCTCTTTCACTGATCCTCTACTTTACCAAGCACAATGCACAACACTTATGTACCTGAGATGAAGTCTCACCAGTCTTCGGTACTTCCTGTGAGGCAGATTTGTTTATTATTTTGGTGGTGGTGTTAACTGTCATTGATTTGGTTCCAACTCATAACTACCCTGTACAGGGCTTCTGAGGAGCAACTAGTTTGTGGGTTTGAACTGCCAGCCTTGTGGTTAGCAGTATAGTGCTTAACCTACAGCACCATACGAAGAGTATACTTAGCTAATACTAAAATTTAAATGCATAAATTCTTCTCTCTTCTTCCTTAATATTTGTTCGATTTTCACATGCATATGAGCATAGTTTGAGTCAAGGACTAAAAGCAGTTAGTCCTCAAAATGACATCTTTGCTGTTTAACATTTTAAGGTGTTTTTTTTTTTTTTTTTGCAGCAGATTTGCCCAATGCTCCTTATCATACCAAAGAGTCTTCCTCCAAACCTGATGCCACATTCTTCTTCATTTAGTCCAATTTCTTGGATTATTTCTTCAGTATACAGATTGAATAAAGATGGTAAAAGGATACAATTCTGACAAATAGCTTTCCTGATACTAAAGCATGCAAGTATCCCCTTGTTCTGCTCAAAAGACTGCCTTCTTGTCTATGTACAGGTTTCCAATGAGTATAATTCCAATTCTTCTCAACGTTACACATAGTTTGTTATGATCCACAAACTGGAATGCCTTTTTATATTCAGTAAAACAATTTAAACACCTTCCTGGAATTCTCTGATTTCAGCCAAGATTCATCTAACATCATTGATGATAGTCTTCATTCCACATCCTGTCCTGATTCTGAATTCAGTTTCTGGAATTTCTCTAAAGATGTACTGAGTCACATGTTTTTTGTTCATTTGGCATTAAGATACTGATGTTTTTTACATTTGATTGGATAACCTGTCTTTGAAATTGACACATATATGACTCTCTCCTAGTTATTTGGCCAGGTAAACTTCTAAATTTAGTGCCATAAATAAGTGAATGCTTCTAGCTTTGTATCTGTTTGTTAAATTATCTTAATTGGTATTCTGTCAATTCCTAGACTCTTATTTTTCACTAATGCCTTCAATGCTAATTATACTTCTTTCTTCACTATCATTGATTTTTGGTCATATACTACTTCCTAAAGTAGCTGAATGTAGAACAATTCTTTTTTTGGTACTCTGTGTACACTTCCCTTTTTTTTTTTTTTTTTGATACCTCCTCTGTCATCCAATAATTCCAGTGTTGAGTTTTTTTCTCAGTTCTTTCATCTTGAGAAACACCCTTCATGTTTTTCCATATTATAACAATTTATTTGTCTTCTAGAAACACCCTTTGAAATCTTCAGTTCTTTTATTCCATTTCTTCCATTTATTTTAGCTATGTTCAAGAACCAGTTTCAGAGTCTTCTGACACCCATTTTGGTCATTGTGTGCTTCCTGTCTTTTTATCGATCTTTTGCTTTCTATCATGAACCTTGCAGTGCAGTTCTTAAAGTGGTCATCTCTTAAATGAAAGGTAAGCAGTTAAAACTACCAGCTGCTCCATGGGAGAATGATGTGGCAGTCTGCTCCCATAGAGTTTGCTGTTGTTGTTTTTATGTGCTGTGGAGTCAGTTCCTACTTATAGCAACCCTGTACAGGGTTTCTGAGGCTGTCAATCTTTACAGGAGCAGAAAGCTTCATCTTTCTCCTGCAGAACAGCTGATAGTTTCAAACTGCTGACTGTGAGATTAAAAGCCCAATTCATAACCACTACGCTACCAGAGCTCCTTTCCATAGAGTTTAGCAGTCTTGAAAACAATATGGTGCTCTTCTACTTGTCCTACAAAGTTGTTGTAAGGTAAAATTTACTTGAGAGCAATTGGTTTTCTTTTTGTTTCTGTTTTCATTTTTACTCTTCTATTTGATGGTAATTTTGATGTCATCTTTTTCAATTTGTCATTCCTGGCACAGGATACCACGTGATTATCTAATCCAAAGTAGCCAGTAAGAGTCAATTTCAGATCACTAGTTCACAGGATACTGATCTTCAAGTATAACATTTCCTTTCTTACAATTTCCAATTTCCCTTGATTCATACATTGAACATTTCACATTGATATTATTAACGGATGTTTGTAGCTGTTTCTTCTCATTTTCAGTTGTGCCACATCACCAAATGAAGGTCTCTAAAGCTTTGTGCCATCTAAATCATTATGTTGAATCTACTTTGAGGAAGTACACCACTCGTTGGTCAGTTTGTCATGCTGTAGTGGCTTGTGTATTGCTGTGGTTCTGGTAGTTATGCCATTGACATTTTAAAATCTAACAGGGTCACCCATGTTGCACAGGTTAAGTGGAATTTCCACACTAATATTAGGAAGAAGCAGAGGCAGACTACTTCTGAATGGTTAGTCACTGAATAGTGGCAGAACATTGAAAGATATTGTGCCAGATGCTGAGCTCCTCAGGTTGGCAGGCATTCAAAATGTAACAGGGGAAGAGCTATATCCTCAAAGTAGATTTGACTTTAATAATATAACTGGTGCAAAATATTCAGGATCTTTGTATATTGATTGGTATAATTCAAAATGGGAAAAAAATAGCTGCAAATGTCCATTAATGATCAGAACATGATGTACAAAGTATGAATCTATGGAAATTGAAAATCATATAAAAATGAAATAGGATGCATAATGATTAATATCCTAGAGAGTCCTAGTGTGGAGCTGTGGGTTAATGCACTGGACTGCAAAGTCGGTTTGGACGCAAGGTGGGTGGTTCAAGCTCACCAGCTGCTCCTCAGAAACCTTATACATGGTCAGTATGGGTCGGAACTGACTCAAAGGCACTGAACAATAACAACAACAATTGTGAGCTAAAATGTATTGGTCATTTAAAATCCTATAATCACTTGGTTTACTATGCTGATAATGACAAATGAAGATTGATGTCACATCATAGTTAAAAAAAAACACAAAAAACATTTCAAGGTGTCGAAGTTCAATATTGGACAGCAAATTACAAGGTTAGGGGTTCAAGCCCACTGGCTGCTCCTCAGGAAAAAGATAAGGCAAAATTTTTCCACAAAAATGTATAACCTGTGAAGCCTATATAGCTATAGGATATGCACTGGACTGGGAGGTTGGTTTGAATTGAAAGGTGGCCAGTTCAAACTCACTAGCCACTCCTCGGAAACCCTACACAGTGTTGCTATGAGTCAGAGCAGAGACAATAGTACTTATCAATAACAATAATATGGCTTCTATTAAAGAGACTCTGGAAGAGACAAACATTGTTGCTGTTGTTGTTAAGTGCCTTCGAGTTAGTTCTGACTCATATGTACCCTGTATGGGGTTTTTGAGGAGTGGCCGGTGAGCTTGAACCTTGAACATTAACCTTGATGTTCAATCTGACCTTGAGATTGAAATGGTTCTATCAATATGACTCTGGAAAAGATAAACCTTTAGAGACCATGAAAATTTCAGCAGATGCTAAGATTCAATGAGAGATGGAAGGGCTGAATATGTTGAGCACTGCCATTTTTAGGGCAGTAAACCTGTTCTTCATTGTAGTGTAACAGTGGACATACAATATTAATGCATTTCATAAAAGCCATAGCCCTACATCAACACAAAGTGTATACTCTAATGTAAACTATGACTTTTACTTGATAACAATAGAACAATATCATTATCTGGAAGTGATGTGGTTCTGTAGAGTAAGCACTTGGCTTCCAACCACAAGGTTGGCAGTTCAAATCCACCAGCTGCTCCTTGGGAGAAAGAAGAGGCCTTCTAGCACCATAAGATATACAGTCTTGGAAACCCTATATAGGGTCACTCTGAGTCAGAACTTAACAACAACATTTACTTCAAGAATTTTAACCACAGTACCACAGGAATGCAAGATGTTAACAACAGTAGAAGCAGTGTGCAAGAAAAAGGGAGTTAAATGGGGGAGTTCTTTCTATTTTCTTCACAATTTTTTCATAAACTTAAAATTTCTTAAAAAAATAAAGTCCATTGAAAATAAACAACAACAAAACCCTTTTAAAATAAAGTCAGGATAATGGTATATATCTCAATATGTTGCCCTTAGCTTAACTATACTCTATGTTTACCTGAACAATGATAAGGCCAAAAAGAAAAAGAAAAGAAAGTTCAATATAGTTCTTTTATTTTTATACACAGTTAATTCAATGTGCTGAATTTCTGAGGTTTAGTATATTCTCACATGAATATTGCATCAAACATTCTTGTGGTTGATAAACGGAAGTACTTATTTCTGAGAATTTGTACTAGTTCAGGAAAAGTACTTTGAATGCTGAGCAGCAGTGTGATATAACAGTAAGAACAATAGATGAAAAGTCAAAAGTGACAAATTCTACTTGTGGCTGTGCTCATGAACAGATTTTCTTAACACTTGCCTTACAGTTCTCAGTCCACCTTAATCTGCTTCCTACTACCTACTAATCCATTCAGACTGCTTTCATTGAAGTCAGCACTTTACTTGACCTTTTCTCCCTTTGACTTCAATCATACAATAGTCTTATAATTTCACATCTCTTTTGTATCCATCCTTTCATAGTCTCCTTCTCCACTATTTTTTATTCACCTCAGCTCTTAAAGTTGATGTGCTGAAGGTTTTCTATGCTACATTCATAAAATAAAGTTTAAATCAGAATAGTAAAGAGCTATAAAAAAACCAAACCAGTTGCTGTGGAATTGTTCTGACTGATAGAGACCCCACATGTGTCAGAGTAGAACTGTACTTCACAGAGCTTTCAATCCCTGAGTTTTTTGGTGTAGTTCTCTATGTCTTTCTTCTTTGAAGCTTCTAGGGGGATTCAGATGCCAACATTTCATTAGTAGCCCAGTGTGTTACCTTTTGCTCTATCCAGAAATTCCTGAAGAATAGTTGTTTTTATTTTATTTGCCTTTTTTGTTTTTGTTTTCAATAATATATATACAAAACGGTTCAGAGAAAGAAATCTGCATTCTTTTCAGGCTATTAATAGTTGAAAGTTATGAAAAAATTAGTTGTTTTAAAAGAAAGAACCAATGAGAAATTATCATACAAGAAAAACTAAGTGACCAAGTTGACCCAGTTTTCTGTTCTTTTTTTCTTCAAATGCTATGTTAATCTTAAAAATGAGAGAATGTTAGCTAATGATTAGCAATTTCATATGTACTTGGCATGTAAACCTTATTGTACTATTTTGTATCTGAGCTGCATGTAGTTTCCATATATTAAAAAGTTTTAAAATAATAATATATGACCTTGAAGATCATGTCATGGGCCAAGAGAAGAAAAAATCATCATAGATCCCATCTTCTGAATTCATTGCCTTCTACTTTGATTAGCAGTTAAAATGTAAATTAAGGAAGAATGCTGCTCTTAGGACTGACTTTGCTTAAACTCCCAAAGGTACCATGTTACAGATTTTATTTGCTATTAATGTAAAAAAAAAAAAAAAAAAATCATTGCATTTGTGTCAATGTCAGATTTTAAATTCAACCTATTTACACTGTGTTTTTTTAGTAGCACATATTCTTTAAATCTGGGACTGCGTTTATTGTACAAGAAAAAATTCTGCTGGATTTTAACGATTAAGTACTGCACAGGGAACAACTTAATTTCCTCAGTATTTAAAACTCAAATGCCATGGGAGAAACTTACCCATTTATTTGGGTCAGCTGAGTCTCAGAGGCATTATAGTTCATATTCAGAATACTGTGGGGAAAGCCTAAGATTCAGTCCACATTAATAGGAATTATCTGGACCCATGATATTTTCCATAACTATCTGGGCCATGTTGGTGTGCACAGAATGGAGGGAATAGATGATAATATTACATATTTCTGCATTACAGATCTTCACAAATTTTCTCATAATTAAAACTTCTATGCCTTCTTTGAAATTATGGAAAACCCAAACCAAACACACTACTATCAAGTCTATTCTGATTTTTTTGCTGCCCTATAAGACAAAATAGAACTACTCCACAGGGTTTCTAAGGCTATACATCTTTTTGGAAGCAGACTGCCACATCTTTCTCCCATAGAGTGGCTAGCGGTTCAAGCAGCCTGTCTTTAGGTGAGCATCTCAGCAAGTAATTCACTGTGATTTCAGTGAGCATTTTGAGGATATTAAAAGTGAAGATTAAATCAGACTTGTAGATGAACTAACACTTTATCAGTGGAAGACGTGAGCTTCTTTCTAGTGGTCTGAATCAAATCAGACAAAAGTAGTTGAAACTTCCCCAGAATAAAACATTAAAGGTGATGAAACTATCCCTCAAGTTACCTGGCCAATGAAACACAGGGTTTCATTGCAACTAACAAGAAAACAGATTCGTTTTTAGCAAATAGCTTAAGATAAATTGCTGTTTATTATATACCACTGTTTCAAAATTGTTTTAATATGCTATAGATAAAAGGTTGGATCTCCTTGCTAGCCAAAGTGTACTTGAGTTTGAAAGAATGAAAACTGAAGAAAGATAAAGACTAACAAAGAGAAGTAGCATAAGGATTTATGATTATAACAACAGGAAAATATTATACAATAGCTACTGTGTTCCAGGCACAGGTATAATATGTGCTTTTACATTCTTGATGTTATTCTCGTTATTAGGTACAATGGAGTTAGTTCTTACTCACAGCGACCCTATGTAGAACGGAAGGAAACACTGCCTGGTCCTGAGCCATCCTCACAGTTGTTATTATGATTGAGCCCAGTGTTGTTATTACTGTTCCAATCCACCTTGTGGGAGATCGTCCATATATATTTTTTTTTACCAGCTCTGATTTCCAGCTACAGGGATTTATCCTTCTTGACAACATGTCCAAAGTAAGAGACAACGTCTCATCATTCTCACTTCTGTGGAGCATTCTGGTTGTACTTATTCCAAGACAGATTTGTTTGCTCTTCTGATATTCCTTTGTACTTTCAATATTCTTCTCAAACATCATAATTCAAATGCAGCAATTCTACTTCAGTCTTCCTTCTTCATTGTCCAAATTTCACATACATCTGAGGCTATTGGAAATACCATGGCTTGAACAGTTGCATCTTAGTGCTCAAATTAATATATTTTCTCTTTTACAACTTTTGCAGCAGATTTGTCTAATGCAATATGTCTTTTGATTTTTTAGCTGCTGCTTCCATGAGCATTGATTCTGAATCCATACAATATGAAGTCTTTCGCAACTTCAATCTTTTCTCTGTATCTCATGATGTATTTATTGGTCCAATTGTGAGGATTTTGTTTTCTTTACGTTGAAGTCCAACTCACATTTAAGTCTTTGGTCTTTCATTTTCATCAATAAGTGTTTCAATTCCTTTTAACTTCAAGCCAGCACCAGCAAAGTGTTGTAATCTGCGTATAACAGGTTGTTAATGAATCTTCCTCTAATCCTGAGGCCACATTTTTCTTCATGTGATCCAGCTTCTCAGATTATTTACTCAGCATACAGATTGAATAAATTTGGTGAAAAAATGCAACCTTGTTGCACACCTTTCCTGATTTTAAACCATTCAGTGTCCCATTGTTCTGTTTGAATGACTGCATCTTGGTCTATGTACAGGTTTTTCATGAGCACAAGTAGATATTCCGGAATACTAAATTTGTGCAATGTTATCCATAGTTCATTATGATCCACACAGTTCAATGCCTTTGAATAGTCTATAAAGGACAAGTAACTTTCTTTGTGGTAATCTATGCTTTCTGCCAAGATCCATCTGATATCATCAATGATATCTCTCATCGTTTTCTGAATCCAGTTTGAATTTCTAGCAATTCTCTGTTGATATACTGCTGCAATAATTTTTTTGTTTATTTTGCTTTTTTAATGATCTTCATCAGATTTTTACTCGCCACGATACTAATTGTATTGGTCAGTTATTTCCACATTCCATTGGGTCACCTCTCTGGATTGGACACAAATACATATCTTGTACAACTGCTTGGCCAGGTAGCTGTCTTCCAAATTCCTTGGCATAGATGAGTGAATGCATCCAGCACTTCGTCAATTCGTTAAAACTTTGCAATTTTTCATTCCGTCAATTCCTGGAACCTTGTTTTCACCAATCCCTTCAGTGTAGTTTGGACTCCTTTCAATACCAGCGATTCTTGATCATACGCTATTTTCTGAAATGGTTGAGCATTCACCAATCCTTTTTGGTACAGTGACTATGTGTATTCATTTCATCTTCTTTTGATGCTTCCTACAGTATTCAATAATTTGCCCATAAAGTCCTTCAATAACATAAGATGACAGTTGAGAGTGTTTTGGGTTTTTTTTTTTTTTTTTTTTCAGTTTTTTCAGCTTGAGGAATTCTGAGGGTGTTTTTCACTTTTAGCTTTCTAATTCTAGGTCTTTGCATTTTAATTTACAATACTCTGCTTTCTTGAGCAGTCTTTGAAATTTTCTGTTCAGCTCTTTTACTGCGTTTCTTCCATTCACTGTAGCTTCTCTACACTCAGAAGCAAGTGTAAGAGAGTCATCTGACATCCATTTTGATCTTTTCTTTCTTTCCTGTCTTTTTAATGACCTTTTGCTTTCTTCATGTATGCTATTCTTGATGCCATCCCACAAATCTTCTGGTTTCCAATTATTACAATCTAATGTATCAAATCTGTTCTTGAGATAGTTTCTGAATTCAGGTAAGATATAATCACGGTCATATTTTATCCCTGCTGGGCTTGTTTTCATTTTGTTCAGCTTCAGATTGAACTTGTATATGAGCAATTGATGGTTTGTTCCACAGTCTGCCACTGTTCTTGTTTTGGCTGATGATATTAAGCCTGGCCACTATCTCTTCCCACAGGTATAGTCAGTTTGATTCTTGTATATTCCATATGTTGAAGTCCATGTGCATAGTCAACTATTTTTGTTGCTGAAAATGATATTTGCAGTTAACAAGTCAATGTTTTTATAAAATTCTATTATGTAATATACAGCATCATTTCTATCAGCAAATTCACATTTTCCAACTATAGAACCTTCCTTTTTCCAACTTTTGCATTCCATTTACTGTTTAAATTTGAATGATGGAGGTATTAACTAGTCTTCATTTTGTTGTTGTTGTTGTTAAGTGTCTTGGAGTGGGTTTTAACTCATAGAGACTCTGATAGGTTTTCCTAAGAGAGACTGTGGTTAGCAGTCTAGTGCTTAAACTATAGCACCACACCAGGACTTCTTTTAGGCGTGTGGTTATTATTGTATCACAGACAGCATTGTACTGCAAGATAGATCTTGAAATGTTCTTTTTGATGATGAATGCACATTATTCCACTTCAAGTTTTTGCTACTAGCATAGTAATCATCTGCTGAATAAGAAATCCCAACATAGATCTTTAAGAGAGCACTCAGCCTCATCCTTCCATGAAGCAGCTGATGGGTTTGAATTTCCAACCTTGCATATAACATTCTATGGCATCTTTTTGGTTAATAAATATCAAACCCCCAAATTAATTTGATTGGAGATCAAGTTTACAAGTAAATTGTATCAAAACTCACCTCAAGCACACTCAACCATATCTTTTGTTTCTTTAATATTTCTGAAAATGCAATCTATAAATTTTACTTTGCCCAGTGATTGTGCTACAATAAACACAAAGAGATAAAACAAACCCCAAAGGGTAGCACTGTGTATATTAAGTCTCCTTACAATTTTGGTTTTGGAATTGATGCAGAAATTTCTAATTAAAATTAACATAATTTGTTTTATTGTATGTTGGTTTGTGATAAAACTAACATATTTAAGAAAAAATATATCCCCTGTTCACAATATTATTTTTGTTAGGTGATATAAAGTCAGTTCCAACTCAGAAGGACCCTATACACAAAAGAATGAAACACTGACTACTCCTGCTGTAGCCTCACAATCTTTGATTCTGAAAAAATGAAAACTGAAGAAAGATAATCATTAACCAAAGAGAACTAGCACAAGACTATTATAATATAACACCAGGTAAATATTTATCCAATAGTTACTGTGTTTCAGGCACAAGTATAATAATACATGCTTTCAGATTTTTAATGTTGTTTTCATTGTTAGATACTTTAGAGTTGGTTCCAATTCACAGTGATGCTGTGTACAACAGAATAAAACACTGTCTTGTCCTGCACCATCCTCACAATCTTTGTTGTGCATTTGCTCATTTTTGTTGCCACTGTGTCAATCCACCTCATTGAAGGTCGTCTGTTTTACTGACCCTCCATTTTACCAAATATGTTGTCTTTCTCCAAGGACTAGTTGCTCCTGATAACATGTCCAAATGATAACATGCAATATGAAATCTTGCCATACTTGCTTCTAAGGACTATTCTGGCTATACTTCTTGTTAGATACGTTTGTTTTTATTACATTCTATGGTATATTCAATATTCTTTACCAATACCACAATTCAAATTCATCAGTAGTTCTTCAGTCTTCCATATACAAGTACCACATGCATATAAGGTCATTGGAAATAACACAGCTTGGGTCAGGAGCACCTTAGCCTTCAGAGTGACATCATTTTACTTTAGCACTTTAAAGAATACTTTTTCAGAGATTTTGTTCAATAGTATATGCTCTTTGTTGTCTTGATTCTACTTCTATGACCACTGATCATGAATTCAAGATCAAATAAATCCTTGCCAATTTTATTTATTTATTTATTTTTATGATTCCCATATATATTTTTTTTTCCTCTAGAATGGTAAAAGAAGCCATTTGTGATTGGTTGTTATCCTAAAGGTTAGCAGTTAAAACCTACCAAAAGACACTGTGAAAGAAAGTCCTGGTGATCTGCTTGCGTAAAGTTTGCAGCCAAGACCTGACCCTATGAAACAGTTCTCTGTAACACATGGGATCGCCATGAGTCAGAATGAACTCACGGAAATGGGTTTGGTTTGAGTTTTTTACCATAAGGTATGGTAATAGAATATTACGTTATTGTGTTTCTTGTAGGTAATCACTTAGTTTTTGAACAGTTTGTTGTTGTTGCTGTTGTTAAGTGCTGTCAAGTTGGTTCTGATTCATAGTGACCTTGTACAGGGTTTACAAGGAATGGCTGGTGGGTTTGAACCACAAACACTTTTGTTCAAATCACCCTTGCAGTCCAGTGCTTTATGCGATGGTGCCATACCAGGATTCTGATGTGACTATAATTTTACTGTGATCAAATGTATCTGTGAGCCTGTCTTTGCATTTTCTATTGAATCCCATTAACTGGTATATTTCTATGCATTACCAGAGATGTTAACTAATAAGAGTTTTATATTTCTTGATATTCTGTAACTGAAATTCTTGGTCCTGTTTCCAGCCATATACATTTTATAATGATCATAACAAGTTTTTATCAAAGTTCATTGTTAGACATATCTGAGTTGAATCAAATATGCACCCATTCTTCATTTATCCTCACGATTAGGTTCTAAAGATCAAGTGATTATGTGAAAATTGGCACTTTTCAAAAGTGGTAGATAACCATATCAGATCACAAAATGGAAGATGACTACATCAGTACATAACTGGCAAATCCCTGAGAATCATGGACTAGCTAAATTGTCAAATAACCTTAACTATCACAGCCATTGTTATTCATGCCTTGCACTTCAGCATTTGTTATTGCCAGTATAGAACACTAATGAAGGAGCTCTGGTAGCATAGTGGTTACAAATCGGGCTGTGAACTGCAAGGTCAGCAGTTCAAAACTACAAGCTGTTCCATGGGAGAAAGATGAGGCTTTCTGCTCCCATAAAGATTTACAGCCTCAGAAACCCTGTACAGGGTCGCTCTGAGTCAGAACCGACTCCACGGCACATAACAACAACATATATCACTAATCCACAGAATAGTCAGATGGTAATTTTTTTACTATTATTGTAATTGTGGAATATCAGATAAAATGAAAATGTTAGGTATAGTATTCCATTTAATTAAGGTTTTGCTTATGTATTTCATTAAAGTTTTATGGTATTACAATGGATATTTGCTACAACTCTCCTAAATTTATGTTTATGGGATTAATTTGCTATTGATATTTTGTTATTGTTTGGGATTATTTACAATAATTAACTTCCTTTTTTAATAGGAATGTTTTCACCAATTACCTTTTAGTCTCTCCTTTTGTTAATAAATGAATTTTGTAACCTTATAATAAATACCACTGAAGCGTGTAAGTTACACTAATATTTTACCTGTCATCTATTCGTGGTTTATATTTAACTATGATATGATTTCCTTAGTGATTCCACTCCTAATCTATGAGTTATTTAATACTGCATTTTAACCTTTTAACACTATATTTTGTGTGCCATTTCATTATTTATGATTTAATTGTCTTGTATTTTGAGAAGATTGCAATAACTGTTCAGCTTTTTAAAATTTTAATTTTATTCTCATTTGTTCTGATTTCCTTGTTTGTTTTGGACACTATGTAACCTTTTAACTATTTCCTGAGTCTGCTGCTACTGCATGCTGTTGAGTAGATTCCAACTCATACCAACCCTGTTTAAGGTTCCTGAGCCTATAAATCTGTATGGGAGCAGAAAGCCTCATCTTCTTCTACTGACTTTCTGGCAGATATGAACTGATAACCTTACAATTAGTGGTTCAATATGTAATCACTACACTAAGGGAATCCTTTTTGATGACTTTAAATTTACTTATTTTAATAATTTTCTACACTTTTTGGGTATTTACTTTCTTATGTTACAAATAATCAACTGGTATGGTATTGTAGAGTAAGCACTCAACCATAATGTGTTTGAACCGCAAGGTCGGCAGTTCAAATTCACCAACCACTCCTCAGAAACTCTATACAGGGTTGCTACAAGTCAAAACTGACTTGACAACACTTAACAACAACAATAACAAATAATATATTCATTTATTTATTTGCAATATGGATATATGTGTGTCTCCATGTGCCCGAGGAGAAATCAAAACAGGAATAACTATAGGGAGAAAGGGGCAGTGGGTGACAAAAGCCAAGGAGACACAGGGGAGAAAGTAAGGCAGGCTGGCAGTTAACTCTTGTGTGCTAATGGAAAAGAAACTTTACAAACATCTTGGTAAGTGCCTGAACCAAATAGTTTCAATCTACAGGATGGAATATTGACTTAAGGTAGAAAAGAAAAAAAAAAAAAAAAGGTTTGGCCAGTTTTGTAGATTAGGTTGTTGAGAAAAGTGGAGGGACTGTAAGTAAACAAATTCTGTAATCAAGCAAGCTAATTGTTATTTTGATAACTGCAATATTCTTAAACAATGGCAGAAATCCAAAGCTGCAGATATAAGACCTAGGTGAAGGTGAAATACAGAAAAACACCATCTGCTCCACGGAAATGATGATTCCTTTTGCTCCCCTGAAGATTTACAGAAACCCTGTGCAGCATGGCTATGAGTCAGTCTCTACTCAGTAGCCATGGACATAAATTAATAGAATTTGCATGCATTCTTTTCTTTTCTTAACCCATGAAAGTTAAATAGACATTATTTCTCCTATGCTTTTGTAAGTGCTGCTAAATTCAGTGTTAAGAATTGAAACTATAATAGAAAATGTGGAGATTATATATATATATAAGGAATCAAATTGGGCCTATGCTATAAAAAATGTTGAAAAAAAACAAAAGCAAACACCAATATGAATGGAGTCTTTATAAATATAAGTCAAAGTTTTATGCATTATTGTTCAATTTATATACTACAAAAACCTTGGATAAAGCAAACTGATTGTAATACTAGGAAAGCATGACTTCATGGCAGCTACAGTACTGAAAATAATTTAAATGATGCATCAAAGGGATTTTTATAAAAGAAATTTCATTGTAAATGATATTCCTTTAGTTTTACTGATTTTTACAACTATGCTGTATGTAAATTGTTTAATTTAACTTGAAGTCAATGTCATTACTGTATTATGAAAGCAAAACTAAAATTTTATATTTCAAATATATCTTGGAAATTATATAGCCTAAAGTATTGCTGTGGGGTTTTTTTTTGTTGTTGGTTTGTTTTGTTTTTGCTGTGTTTTGCTTTGATTTGTTTTTAATAGATCAACAAGAGGAGCCTTAATATGATGAACTGAGTTCTGATGGTCCTTAACGAAGATCTCTTAAGAACATGCCTAGGAAAATGTCTACAAATTGTTAACACTCAGAGTCCTTTCCAAGGTGTTACTAAAAAATTCTAAATTAATAATCATCTAATATTCCATGATTAGTTTACTACAGGAGTCCTGGTATGCTGCTGTGGGATAATGCACTGAACCTCCAAGTAGGTTTGAATCACAAGGTCTGCAGTTCTAATTCACCAGCCACTCCTTGGAAACCCTATACAGGGTAGCTCTGAGTCAGAATTGACTCAATGACACTAAGATGTAGAAGAAAATTATCTGGATTGAAAAAAAATAGGGGGAAAAATGACTAGCATTGTCTTTGTCCTTGTTTGCTTAACTTATATCTACAGAGGATATTTAAGACTATTGAATTGTTGTTGCTATTAAGTGCCATCAATTTGGTTCCAACTCATAGTGACCCTGTATAAGTTTCCGGAAGAGTGGCTGGTGAGTTTGAACCACCAACCTTGTGATTAGCAATCCAGTGCTTATCCTACAGTGCCACACTAAATAAGGATGTGTCTGGTTATTTAGAATACACTTTTCTATAACAATTATTTCAGAATTACATAATTTTCTTAAAATGACTGTCATTATATTAATTACTTTATATACTTGAGATTGATCATGTTATGACAGTATTTTATCTGCAAGTTAAATTTAGCTTTGTTGTTGTTGTTGTTGTTAAGTACTGTCAAGTCAGTTCTGACCCATAGCAACCCTATATAGGGTGTCTGAAGAGCAGCTGGTGAGCCTGAACTGCCAACCTTGCAGTTCAAAAGGCTTTGCAGTCTGGTGCATTAACCCACAGCACCACACCAGAATGCTAAATTTAGCTTTAAAGCCTCATTTTTTGTTAGGTGCCTCATGGTTCAAGATTTTTCTGTCTACTTTTTGTTTAAATAACACATTTCTTTTGCTCAAATCTACACATTACTCAAAATGAAATGAAAATAATAGTGGTAACTCACTGAATATCATTTGTATTATAAGTGGGAAGAAAATTTCTCCCAGGAAGCCCTGTTGGCGTTTATTACTTCCAAATAAAGCTTTTTAAGTTTGTGAGATCTTCACAAAACAGGTAGAGAAAACAAAACAGCTTGCAGGGTACACTTAATGCTGTATAGCAAATTCATAATTAAAGTTGAATAATAAATATATAATAAAAATATGAAGGAGGTATAATTTACAGCCTATCACAAAGAAAAGATTTAAACATCCCAATGTAAATATGAAAACTGTTAATATTGTCAGTGAAGAGCATCATGGCCAAATTGATTTTAAAACATATCTCATAGCTCCCCGTTGGAAGTAAAATAAAATGAAAACAAACAAAAATATCCTATTATATAAAATAATGCATTTGCTTTAAAATATTCTACATAAATGTTAAATTCAAATAAATAATCAAACATAATTTCCCTAATTCTATAGCCCTAAACAACATTCAGAAATATATGGGCTATGAAGGGAAGAGAAGAAGGGCTTAATTGAGCAAACTATCAACTTTTTTAGATTTGCATCAAAAGTTTTCAAATGCGTACTCTTTTAAGAGGCAAAATGCTAGCACTCTAAATATCTTTGGGAAAACAACACAGTGAGATTACAAATCTGAAGAACCTAGAGGAATAAAGTCCACACAGGCATTGAACATTTTTCATTTTCTGAAATTACCCTGCCATTTTACGCAACAAACTGAAAGTCTTGTAAAATGATTGTATTCTGTTATTCCTTAGCACTTGACAAAGAGTTTAGGAAAAACGTAATGTATGTCTGGTCTTTGAAAAATTTACGCTGTTTTGTTTTCACTCCCCATATGAATTAAGTCTTAACATGAAGAAGGACTCTAACTATAAATACTATCAACCTGTTTCATCAAGCCACTTCAGACTCATAGTGACCCTATAGTTGTTGTTTTTGTCAGGTGTTATAGATTCTGTTCCAATCCACAGCAGCCCTATGTAAAATAAAAGGAACCAACCCACGGTCCTGTAGCATCCTAACAATTGCTGCACTGGAGCTCACTACTGCTGCCACTGTGCCAGTCATCTTGTTAGGGGTCTACCTCTTTTTCCCTGTCACTCCACTTTACCAAGCATGATGTGATTCTCCAGGGCATATGTCCTTCTTCAGATAGTATGTCTGAAGAATGAAAGACAAAGTCTGGCCATCTTGGTTTCTAAGAAGCATTCTGGTTGTACTTTTTCCAACACAGACTTGTTTGTTCTTTGGGCAGTGCATAGTGCCTTTAATACTCTTCTCTAACACCATAACTCAAATGTATCAATTCTTTATTCGCTGTTCACTTTTACATGCATATGAGGCTATTGAAAATACCATGGCTTGGGTCTGAAGTACTTTAGTATTATGTATAGTATTAACTGTAAAAAATTTCAACATAGCTGCAAACCCTCCTCACCAAGTGCAGAGTAAATAGGTCTACAAGTTCAAAAATTAGAGCCTTCACAAGCTCAGTAGACAGAATCTTAAACATTTTCAGAATGTTTAAGAGAAAATTTTAAACATTTTCTATGTAACTGATAAAGAAAGTGCATGATATAAGTATCTGTGATCATTGTAACAAAAGCTTATTATCCTTACAATCATAATTTTAAGGGAATTATTCCTAATGTTGTGTCAGCTTGGGTGGGCAATGGTTTTAGGTGCTTTGACAGATATTGTTAATGTAATATAATATGATCTCATCTGAGATAGGATCTAATGGGATCAGCCAATAAGTTGAAAGGTGAGTTTCCTTGCAGATGTGTCATGCATCCAGTATCTAAATTTATGTTCCAGCAACTTTCTCTCTCTCTCTTCCTGTATTCACCCTCCCTCACTCTTTCTCCCTTTCTTTCTTCTTCTCTTCCATTTCCATTTCTATCTACTTCCTTCTCTGTCTCCACCCAGAGTTTTCTCATCACTATTTAAAAGTAATATATTTGAAAAGTGTAGAGCAATGTTTAAGTCTTCAAAATGTCAAAAATATTAGATATCTCTTGGAGCTAATTAATTATCAGTTCACTATGGAATAGTCTCTGGCTCTATGCTTTTTAAAATCTTAGTTTGTTAATATATTTATAACACTGATATAGAAGTAAACATAAACTATCATAAAAAATGCCTGCTGATTGTGCACTGAACCTATGTATATACTTAATTAAAATAATGTATTTTCTTGTTGTTGTTAGGTGCCATTGAGTCAGTGCCAACTCACAGTGACCCTATGCACAACAGAATGAAACACTGCCCGGTCCTGCACCAACCTCACAATCATTGCTAAGCCTGAGCCTATTGCTGCCACCACTGTGCTAATCCATCTTGTTGAGGGTCTTCCTCTTTTTCTCTGACCCTACCCTTTACCAAGCATGATATCCTTCTCTAGCAACTGGTCCCTCCTGATAACATGTCCGAAGTAAGAGAGATGAAGTCTGGTTATCCTGGCTTCCAAGGAGCACTCTGGCTATACTTCTTCCAACACAGATTGGTTTGTTCTTTTGGCAGTCCATGGTACTTTTAATATTCTCTTCCATTAAAATAACTTAAATAGAATAGAATTAGGATATCATATATCATATGAGCGATCATGGTATGGCACTATAGGGTAAGCACTGGACTGTTAAATGCAAGATTGGTGGTTCAAACCCACCAGCTGCTCCTCAAAACCCCTATATAGGATCCCTATATAGGATCAGTATGAGTCAAAACAATTTCAATCTTTTCTCCATTTATCATAATGTTATTTATTAGTCCAGTTATGAGGATTTTTGCTTTCTTTACATTGAGGTGCAATCCATATTGAAGGCTTTTGTCTTTAATAATCATCAGTAAGTAAAGTTCTATCCATATTTTATATTGAATAAATGAGTCCATTACAATATGTGTTTGCAATCATACAGTGAAAAAATTGGAGAATGGTTATAATAAAGATACAATTTTTCACTATGAAAACATCCAAAATTCAACATATAGGGGGGCCCTTGGATCACTTATAAACCAGTTCATTGATCATGCCTAATATTGGCCATCTGGTGGCATCATTTCAAATTGTAGTCATGATTCAACATGAAGATGGCTCAGGTTCTCTGGAGGATGTGGCTAAGCAATTCAACCCTATTTATAGAGATCATAGTAATCAGATGTCCCAATGATATGAAATCATTCTGTGGAATTGGAGAGTACTTACTACAGCAGGGGCCTCTCACCGAGAGAAGATTCTGAGTTAGAAGGACACAGGCAGCATCAGAATCAAAATCAAAAGCTTTGCATACAGGAACTAGCCCTAAAAGTGCCTGTAGCAACACTGCTCTATGCCAGTGTCTACCTCATTGCATTTCCTGCTATTTGTTTTCCCTTTCTGTACACCATAGACCATGGTAGGGTGTACACCATACCAATAGTTATCAAATTTTGGTGTACAAAATCATTGCATGTGAATGCTTCCTAAAATTCTCTAGAGCCTAACAAAAAGCTTTTGTATCAGGGGTCTTAAGTGATATAGAAGAATAGGCATTTTAAATAAGCATCTGAAGTGATTCAAATGCCGGTGAAGCAAGTCCCATATGAGTTGTTATATTTACTTAAAAAACAGATTAACCTCAAAGCATAAGGATTAAAACATACAAACCTTTTTTTTTTTTCTGGCCGCATACACCTATAGATGTGAATATATACACTTTTGTTTGTCTGTCCCTGCTTGGATAAAGAACAGTTGCAATATTTATACACTAAAACCCCACCCTTAATTTCATTGGGACTCATTGTGTGGCAGTAAATTGCAAACCACAAGATCAGCAGTTCAAACTCCACCAACTGCTTCTTAGAAACCCTGTACAAGTTCACTATGAGTCAAAACGGACTCTGTGGCACTTAACAACAACAATTTCATTGGAGAAATGACATCATCACATACTCAGTTGGACCGCTGTCAACCAAGATGCCTGCAATGGATGACTCACATGGTTGTTCAAAATGTAGCATTCTATTTTCTAAACAATTTTCATTCTTCTCCCCTCTTTCCTCTATGTATTTTTTTTTTCCGCCCACAGCCTTCTGAGCTATTATTGTATTGTAAAATGTTAAGTAGTGAGAATAATCTTAGAAATTTTCTACATAGTAGTATTTCAGGACATGGAGGCTTGGTTGAAATGTGCTGTTATTGTTGATGTTAAGTACCATTGAGTTAGTACTTACTCATAGTGATACAATATAGTTTCCAAGGAGTGACTTGTGGGTTTGAACCACTGATCTTGCAGTTAGCAGTCCAGTACTTATCCTACAGTGTAACTGGCAAGTGTACTAGTGGAAAATAATTTAGGTCCAAAGTATATACAGGAGTGCCAGTAATATAAAATAATCAGTTTCAAAGTATGTGATTTCATTGACCCAATGAAATCTTAGAATTCACTTAGAATGGTGAGTATTAATCGGTAATTGGTTGATGGGCTTCAGACTAGAAATTTCAAACTCTTTTTTGTTAAATGACATGGGTGGGAGATCTGAGAATATTCTTTGAATGTTTCATTTCTGAAAGATATCTGGGGTTAAAAAAAGTAGTAGCTCATTGGTTTTTAAGGTGTATTTTCTTTTTTTTTTTTTTTTAACAATGCATTGAAATCAGAAGAAAATAACAATCTAACCCCTTTTCATTAGCTCCTGGAGAATGTAATTCCATAGTCCCTTTCACTTGCTAGAGGGAAGGGAGAACAACAAAGGTATTATCCTGCAAAGGTCTCAGAGGAGTTGTTTTAATAGAATGGAATCATGGCTGTTGATCTCATTTTCCCATAAACGTTCACAGCTCAATCTCATGGAATGGCTGTGTTTACCACCACTGATGTTTATAATCAGTGTTAACATAGAAAACTTGTACAGTCAGCCAGGCAGTCCTTTTCTTCTCTTGTTAAATAGGCTTGTTATTACTGTTTCCTCAATTTCCTAGAGGATTCATGTACATAATCTTGTCAGCTGCTAAACTAGTGGGAATTTAAGCTAGTCTACATTTTGAAAGCATTATCATGCACCAACTTATAAGCTACATCAATTAATGCTTTGCTTATCACTTTAGAAAAAAATCTAGCAGCTCTTAGCTCCATGTATACGTGTTGGCAGCACAGTACAAGTAGAGGTTTGGCAATTATCAACTTAATTAGATCATTACAGAGCCAATCAGAATAATGAACTCTTGAAAGTATATTTACTAAGGTTTTGCTGTTGCTATTATTTGTTTGGAGCTCCTGGTGTGGCCCTGTATGATAAACACTGGACTGTGAACGACATGTTGGGCAGTTCAAACCTAGCAGCTACTCCTCAGAAACACTGTACAGGGTTGCAATGAGTTGGAACCAGATTGGTGGCACTTAGTTGTTTGAATCATTTTGTTTGAATCATTTCATTTGCCTCTCAATGTTTATCACATTATTAATCATACAAAATGATATATTTCAATTTAACTTTAAATTAGAATTCAATAAGTAATTTATTTGAACTGAGTATTACTATTTTTCTATTCTATAAAATACATTCTATTTTCTTAGTATAGAAATATTTGTTCATTGTAAGGATTAATTATATATATTATAGAAATATAAGTAAATAGATAATAAAACAACATTAAAATCAATTGTAATCAGACAGAATAAAAACAATGATCTTTAATATGTTACTGTATTTCAGTCTTTTCTTCAGATACATAATTCAAAATAAATGCCTGCAGTTCAAGACATTTTAGTATGGTTTCTTCCCTCATTTCTCACCAACAGTTATATAAGTACTCATTATTAAGTCTACTGGACCACTTTAAATACCTTATTCTCTACCTTGGTATTCCCCAAATATCTGTTGCTAAGTGTCATGATTCTGTTCCAACTCATAGTGACCTTGTATAGGGACTCTGAGTCTATAAATCTATTTTGGAAGCAGAAAACTTCATCTTACTCCTGAGAAGCAGTTTGTGTGTTCAAAACATAGACCTTGTCCCATGCTTATCCTACAGAGCCACTGTGTTTCAAACATCTGGGAATAGTTACATATATATATATATATATATATATATATATATAGAAAGGGTGGACTCCAAGGTTACACAGTTGGTTAAGCACTGGACTGGTAGCCAAAAGGCTGGCAGTTCAGAATCACTTAGAGTTGCCTTGAAAGGCAGGTCTGGTGGAGATCTGCTTCTCCGAAGTCACAGCCTTTAACACCCTATAGAGCAGTGCCATAGCACTGAAAGTGCCATGGACTGCCAAAAGAACCAATAGATATGTTTTGGAAGAAGTGCAGCCAGAGTGCTCCTTGGAGGCCAGGATTGCTAAGCTTCGTCTCTCATACTTTGGACATATTGTCCGGAGGAAACAATCGTTGGAGAAGGATGTCATGCTGGGTAAGGTGGAGGGTCAGAGAAAAAGAGGAAGACCTCTAACGAGATGGATTGGCCAGGTGGCATCATTGATGGACTCAAGTGTGGCAGCAGTAGTGAGGTTGTCCCAGGATCGGACATTGTTTCATTCTGCTGTGCATGGGGTCGCTATGAGTCGCTTCCGACTCGATGGCACCTGATAACAACAACAACAGAGCAGTTCTACTCTGCACAAGACGGGTTGCCATGACTAGGAATTGACTTGATGACCACTGTTACAATTCCTGGCATCTAATATGTCTTCAGATGCATTGAATATGCCTGTGTGCTTTTGGCATGTAATACAGATACCATATTGAATAAATGATCATGCTCTGCACCTTACACCACTACCTCATTTTCTTTTAGACAGTAAACTGACTATAGCATGGACTGCCAGAAGAATTAACAGGTCTATCTTGGAAGATATGCTTCATAGAAGCATGGATGGTATGACTTCATCTCATGTCCTTGGAGAAGAATGTCATGGTTGATAAAGTAAAGAGGGGGTCAGCATAAAAGAAGACAATCCTGAACTAGATGGATTGATACAGTGGCTGCAACAATAGAGTCACACATAGTAATGATTATGAGAATGGCATAGGACCAGACAGTTTTCATTCTGTTATACATAGGACTGCTGTGAGTTGGAGCTGACTCAACAACACCTAGCAACAACATCAGGTAAGGCTTTCTAAATTTCTTTCATTTTCACTTATTCTTCTACATATCCTTTCAATGTTAGTAATTGTCTGTTATAGATCTTCATCTTTCCTGCTCTTACTTAGTCTTCATTAACTCTTGTGACTTCAATGACTATTAGGTGTTGATCTTTCCCAAATCAAAATCCATCACATACCTTCTCTTCTGTAACTGCTTACTCCTTAATACTACATTGATAAACACAAGCATCTCAGAAACATCCAATATCATAAAAGTGACTCAATGCAGCCCCCAAATACCTACTCCTGTTTGTGAGGTCTTTAGGAATACTCATAACTGAAATGTGGATAAAAAGACTCCAGTTGTAAGTGGATATGGAAAGGAATTCAGGACCTGTCAGATGCAATCAGGTAAACATGTTTACTTTTTAGGAACGTGCATTAGTAAAGCAAATTATATCCTACAGTGTATGTCAAATTTAGCTCTTAAATCTCTAGAGTTGTCTATAAGGACTAATACCAAATAGGTTGGAAGTGAAAGAGAGGTTTGGCTAGCATACTAGCCAAGGAACCTGGACAGAACTTTGGACTGACTGACTAGATCAGTGAGCCAAACAAGTTAGAAATGTTTGTAACTCTGTAAGCTTGGGGTTACTTTGAATGAAGCAACCACTTGTGCCACCTAGGGAAAGAGAAACTTCTCCAAGTCTGATTCTCTTAAAAATATAAAATCTAAATGGAGACTCAAAAACAATTTTAATGAATACAGCCGAGCATAGCTAAATGAAAACTACAATAGATTAAGACGTTCATATTATATGTGGGGAATGTACCTTATGCATATTTCTATCCTATTATCTGTGTACAAGGAGCTCTGATAGTGTAGTGGTTACGAATTGGGATGTGAACCTTAAGATCAGCAGTTCGAAACTACCAGTCACTCCACGGGAGAAAGATGAGGTTTTCTGCTCCTATAAAGATTTACAGCCTTGGAAACCCTGTATAGGGTCGTTGTGGGTCGGAACCAACTCGACGGCACTTAACAACAACAACAATCTGTGTACAGCACCCAGATCAGAGAGATTGAAAATAATTTTAATGCACAATTAATGAAAAAATTAAATAAATACAAAAGCAGATACATTAAAGGACAATACATTCTTTCTGATTATATACAAAACAATATTTCACAGAACTGACTGAATGTAAATAAAGCATTGTAATATAAGTAAGTTTATAAGAAACAGGAAATAGAGTAGAAGAATAAAAACACCCCAAAGTAAGTACCCAGAAAGAACAAAGCTATAGTATTATCAAGAAAGTTGGCTGGTATGTCAGTAACTAAGTAAAAATGTCAATTTAATACATCTCTGCCCTATTACACATTTTATTACCAACACTGATCTAGATTTCAGATTAACGATAGTATGAAAGAACATAACACGGTGATGACAAAATGAATTTGCGATATACTATATCTCATGCAAAATGTATTACAAGGTTGAGGAAAAATAAATCATTAGTTGAAATTCCTGTGTGGCACAAATGGTTAAGTGCTTAATTAGTAGAAGAAAGGTTGGCAATTTGAACCCACCCATAGGAGCTTTGGAAGATAGGTCTGATGTTTTACTTCATAAATGAACAACACCTTAAAAATTCTACTCGGCTATATTTTGTTTCTATGAGCCATAATCTACTCAATGGCAAACAACAGCTCATTTCAACAGTTAAGGATTTTGAAAACAACACCAAAATTAGGATATAGCCTATTTTAATTCAGTGAATTACTTCTACCAATAGCTTTTTTAGAAGACTCTTCTATCCATAGTCTTTGTATTTCCCACCAAACAAGATTTTTGCCCTGC
Source organism: Chrysochloris asiatica (assembly GCF_000296735.1). Classification (NCBI taxonomy): domain Eukaryota; kingdom Metazoa; phylum Chordata; class Mammalia; order Afrosoricida; family Chrysochloridae; genus Chrysochloris; species Chrysochloris asiatica. Next base: position 4,817,997 of record NW_006408720.1, on the reverse strand, counting down.
TGTTCTAGTTAAGAGAAGATGGGAGAAATGTTGATAAGATTATATGATCTAGTTGTTAGTGGTTAATAGAGTCTACTGTGATTGTAAAAACTTGGAATTATGTATATGTAGGTGTGAGTCATGGTGTTTCACTGAAGGATAAAGACTGGGCCACACAGTCAGGTCAAACCACAAAATTGGTAGTTCAGCTCACCAGCCACTCCTTGGAAATCCTATACAGGGTTGCCATGAGTCAGAATGGACTCTGTGGAACATAACATCAGCATGTTTATAGGTATAAAATGAGACATCTCAGAAACAGGAATGGGAAGAACTAACATTAAAGAAGAAAAGTTATGAAGGGAGCATTTGAAGCCCAGATCACAGTGTGTTGAAACTCCTGGACTCAGCTGACCCTGTGATATTAGAGAAGCTGCAGAGGAGTGGCACCAACAGAACCAAGAGACAAAACAGGGGACTTGTTGTCCACTAAGCAAGTAAAGCTGAATACTTTGGGTCATTAGACTCATTTGTAGAGTGAGGTGCCACCAGGTAATTAATTATGGGAGCTAGGTTTGTTAACTGACAGAGATCACCTGGACATCTTTGGGCTAAGGCTTATAGTAGAGTGAAGTACTCCTTGGGCATTTATCAGAAGAACTAAAATACCTTTCTACCTGTCATCGGTCAGTGTGTTATACTGTGATA
>NW_006408720.1:4804207-4815604 GCF_000296735.1 Chrysochloris asiatica | reverse complement strand
TATGGTTATCATTCAAACATTTTAGGGGAGAGTGGCATACAATCCAGATTCAATAGTACTGAAGGAAGAAGTCCAAGGTACACTGAAAGCAGTGACAAAGAATAAGGCTCCAGGAATTGATGGAATACAAATTAAAGTCATTCAAAAACTGGTACAGCACTGCTGGCACTCACTCATCTATGCCAAGAAATTTGGAAGAAAACTATCTGGCCCACTGATTGGAAGAGATTATTATTTGTGTCCATTCCAGAGAGAGTTAACCCAATAGAAATATCAAAAAATATCATTAATATCACATGCAAGTAAAATTTTGCCAAAGATAAATAAAAAATGGCTGCAACAGTACATTGACAGAAAACTGCCAGAAAACAAGCCAGATTCAGATAAGGACTTGAAAGGAGGGATATCATTGTTGACCTCAGATGGATCTTGGCTGAAAGCATGGGATATCAGAAAGATATTTGCTTGTGCTTTATTGAGTATACAAAGGTTTCAACTATGTGGACCATGACAAGCTATGGATAACACTGCAAAGAATGGGTATTCCAGAACACTTAATTGTGCTCATGAGGAATCTGTATATTGACCTTGTGGCAGTCCCTGGAGAAAGACATAATTCTTGGCAAAGTGGATGGTCAGCAAAAAAGAGAAAGACCCCCAGTGAGATGGATTGGCACAGTGACAGCAGCAATATACTGAAATGTAACAAGTATTGTGAGGATGGTGTAGGAACTGGCAGTGTTTCATACTGTCGTGCAGAGGGTCACTATGAGTTAAAACCAACTTGATGGCATCTAAGAACAGAAGAACTTTGACATTGGATGTGTAGGCAATTGAACCAGAGAGATCTACCTATAGGCACAACAAAGAAGAAACTGCCCTTACTAAAAGCCTGCAACTAAACATTTTCTGATCCTGCATTGTAAACTGTTAACTTTCCTAATAAATCCCTCAATCCTAAATATGGTGTCTGAGTTATATATGACCATTGCGATGAGTTATTAAAACCAGTAGAAGTTGCTGTGGGTGGGATGGACAGTGCCATTGTTTTGCAATTATATTCATAAGACAAGGAGCCTTGGCGTTGTTGTGGATTATGAGCTGAGCTGTAATCAGAAGTTCAGCAATTCAAATCTACTAGTCACTCTGCAGGAGAAAGGTAAGACTTAGTGCTCCTGTAAAGAATTACAGTCTAGGAAACCCTTTACAAGGTCTCTATGTGTGGGGACCACCTTGACGACTCACAACCATCACAACACCACTACTATATTCATATGACAGGTGTTAAAATAATACTACGACTACATCGAGTTGGGTGAATAATTGATCTGATTTGATTATCAGACTAAATGCATAGTAAATGTACCAAAAATCCAATCTGTGAATAGTAATTTATGAATAAAAGAAGGAATTCAATTTTCAGTATTATTACAAAATCAAACATGTATTGCCATGAATAATATTCCTAAAGTGTGTTCCACAGAACTCTTGTATTATATATTATGTGGGGGAAAAAGATTAAAATGGTCAAAAAAAGTTTCAGGAATAAATGAGTTTAAAAATTGCTGAATATGAGCCTCCAAAACTCATATATGATCACTCATATTAGAAACTTCAAGAGGAAGCTATAGTATGTGAGGTTTCTTAAGCACATTTAACAGGAATTCCAATTTTTCAGAAAAAGTACATATTAATATACAGAGATCTATGAGTAATCTTTGAAACAGGCTGCAATAAACACACATGATTACCCAAATGCAAGACTGAAAAACATATAGTACCTTAATCAGTGAAAAAAATGGCTAAAACAACTTCAAATTGTTCTTAGCTATTTTCCTATGTAAAGAGCTCTGGTAGCGTAGTGGTTATGAATCAGGCTGCAAATCTCATGGTCAGCAGTTTGAAATTATCAGCTGTTCCATGGGAGAAAGATGAGGTTTTCTGCTTCAGTAAAAATTTACAGCCTCGGAAACCTGTTACAGGGTGGCTATGAGTCGGAACCTACTCCACGGCACATAACAACAATTTTCCTATGTAAATTTAAAATAGGCAGCAGAATTCCCTTAGCCAAAAAATTATATCATTTTATTAAAGCTGGTAAAATTTTCTATACAATATGTATAATCTTGCCCCACAAAATATCAACATTGAATTTTCTATGAATGCCAAACATGTATCAGTTGATTTGGTTGCTGTGTGTCCCATCTGGTGATAGCATAGTGGTTACGAATAGGGCTGCTAACCTCAATGTCAGTAGTTCGAAACTATCAGCCGTCCTGAGAGAGAAAGATGAGGCTTTCTGCTCCAGTAAACATTTACAGCCTTGGAAACCCTGTGCAGGGTCACTATGAGACCGAACCGACTCCATGGTATTTAACAGCAACAACATCATGTATTGTAGGCTTTTATGTTGTTGACAAAAGATATTTGAATAAGTCATTGGTCTTGCAAAATTTTACGAGGACGTCTCCAGCAATGTTTCTATCCTAAAATCCACATTTTTCAACTATTGACTCTTCCTCTTTGTTTCTAAATTTTAGCTGTTTATTCTCATTTTCAGTTGTGCCTCATCAGCAAATGCAGGCCCAAAATCTTTACTCCATCCATGTATTTTTAACTTTCTAACATCAATTTAACTTTGAGAAAGCATTTCTTTCACAATTGTATTTTGAATGCCTTCCAAGCTGAGGAGCTCTGTTTCTGGAACTTTTTCAAACAATGTTTCACTGCTATTCATGACTTTCCCATGGCTAACCTTTCACAAGTGCTCCACCCTTCTTCCTAACATCTGGAAGCTCTGCTGAAACCTGCCCACAATGGAAGAGCCTGTTAGTATTTAAGGGACCAGTGGTATACCTTCCAGCACCATAGCAATACAGAAGCTACCACCTGAGGACAAACTTCAGAAAATGTTGGTGAGTGCTATATATCCTACAGGTCTTGAAATGGTTAAGGTCTGAAATCACATCTGGAATTAGAAAACACAGCTGGAATTAGTCATTATATTGGGATCTCTTGGAAGGAGGGTTGTATTGTCATTTCTCTCAAATGACTGGTTAGTCTATCATAATAAATATTTAATAACCACTTGATTGAGTTTTTACAGACAAAGGTGATATAGGTGCTTAACGCTATTTACAAATATTTTTTAAAAGTACTTTTGGACAAATGCCATTGCGGAGAGGTTTACAATTTCTGTCAATGAGTTTGCAACTTAAAGAATAACATAAATTTTGGTTTTGTAGCTGTTTAACGAGAATGAAATATTATGTCCTTGTAGACTCCATATAGTAGAAAATAGAACTGCTCCAAAGCATTTTGTGAGAAGCAAACTCTTTGAGTAAGCCAGACAGCCACCATGGTTTTCTCTTCTCCTCTTTCTGCTGCCTTCTTCAGGCCTTGGAGCAGTTTAACCAATAACCAAGGTTGAATGGGCTTACTTGTGTTTGCTAAAGCACAAGTAAACCTGAACTTATTTTGTTTACTGGGTATTCAGTTCTTGTCAGGGCCTGTGAATTTGAAAAGAGGTTTTAAATGTATAGGAAGGTGCTGTGAGGTTGGGAGAGAGACAGATGGTATACCCTTTTCTGGAAATAGAATCTTTGATGTGGTGAAAAATGTGAAATATGTTCTGTATAGATAAGTAAATAAGCACAAGTAAACTGTGCTTGCCTTGTTTATTGCATAGTTCTACACTGCTCAGAGCAAACCACCCCCACCACTGAAGGCTGATGTTTGTGGCTGTTAAGTGCCATTGAGTGGATTTCTGACTCATAGTGACCCTGTATAGGGTTTCTCAAGTACAGCTGGTGGATTTGAACTGCCATCCTAGCTGCTTAAACTGACCTTGTGGTCTATTAGCAATCTTAAAAAGATATAATTTTGGGATAATAAAAACCTTCTTCTGGAAATCAGGGAGGCATGATGCCATAGGATGTTTGTTAACAGGTCTAAAAAGATACAATTTGACATTTGTTGTGAAGCGCCATTGAGTCAGTTCCGACCCATAGTGACCTGTATAGGGTTTCCGAGGAGCAGTTAGTGAGCTTGAACTGCCCACTTTGCAATTCAAACGGCTTTGCAGTCTGGTGCATTAACCCACAGCGCCACACCAGGACTCATTTGACACTTAGGATGGGGTATAAAATAGTTGGAAAAAGGAATTTTCTCTGTCTGCTCAGTGATGGTAGATATGGGGTACACATAAGTTACATTTACAGTGTACCTAAGTGGACCTACCCGGCTAGGGGAGACTGACAGTATGTAGGGTCACATTTAAGCCATCACCCATGTCACAAAATGAAGCATGGAAGAAGTTTGGATTTGGTACTGTAGGTTAAGCAAATGCATTGCTAACTGCCAGGTTGGTGGTTCAGACCCAACAGCTGCTCTCTGGAAATCTTATACAAGTTCGCTATAAGTTGGAATCAACTTGAAGTCACTTAACAACAACAAGAAAGAGTAAGATTTTGAGGCAGTACTGATAATTATGGAAATTTTCCAGTTGTATGCTGTCTAATTCTTACAAGTAAAGAAGTGACTTACCATGTTACCATGGACTACCAGAAGAACAAACCTGTCTTATAAGCAGAACAGTCAGAAAGCTCCTTAGAAGCAATGATGGTCAGACATGTCTATCATAATTCAGACATATTGTCAGGAGGGATCAGTCTCTGGAGAAGGACATCATGTTTGGCAAATTAAAGGGTCAGAGACAAAGAGGAAGGCTCTCAATGAGATGCACTGACACAGTTGCAGCAACAAATAACAAAATTGTGAAGATGATGCAAACCAGGCAGTGTTTCATTGTGTTGTGGATCAACACCAGCCAGAACTGACTCAATGACACTTAATAACAACAACTTGTAATCAGGTTCTTGTAGGAAAGACATAATGTTTATGCAAACCAAAAGGTCAGTTCAACTCTACCTGTCAGTGCAGGGGAAATGAGGCTTGCTGCTCCTGTAAAGATTTATAGATTTATAGCCTAGGAATCCATATTAGTTATTAATGTCCTTTTTCTGATGGCCTCTTGGTATCTAGAAATCAGGTACAACCTGTGAGCGCCAAGCAGATTTGGAGTGTCACCTCACAGTTTATTGGATGTAATTTTTATGTTACAGTTTTCTGAGGTTTCTTCCACAACACCTCTGGGAGGTTTCGAACATCCAATCTAGTGGTTAGCCAGAGATTACAAACTGCTTGAGCTACCTATGCTTATTAGAAAATAATATAGTGACTAACATCATTAACCAATAAATTTTCAACCAAGTAATATCTCTGAACTTATCTATGTACTTTCAAGAAGGACAAAAAAAAAAAAAAAAAGCATTAAAAAACAACACTGAAGCATGTGCTGAAAGACCACAGTGTCCTGACAACAGGCTGGTTGTGGGTCCCTGTGAACACCCAGGGAGATAGCATTAACGTGGGCTTTGAGACAGAAAAGCTAAAACAAGATTATCTACAAACTGAAAATTTTGCTTCATCCTCTGATAAGCAAGGTACAGCATTATAAAAATAGAAAAGATAAGAAATTAGAATCCATCTGTCTACATACACGGAGGCCTGGTGTGGCACAGTGGGTTCATGCGCCAGACTGCAAAGCCGTTTGAACTGCAAGGTCGGCAGTTCAAGCTCACCAGCCGCTCCTCGGAAACTCTATACAGGGTCACTATGGGTCGGAACCGACTCGACGGCACTTCACAACAACAACAATCTACATGCACACATAGGAGGCACTTTTAAAAACTCATAGAAAAATGGAATAAAAAGATAATGGCAGTTTTCAATGGACTTTTGGAAGTTCCCTCCTATACAATTTATAAAAATATAAATGAATATATGTCTTATTACTGTCGGATACATTAAATAAAATATTCAGTTCAACAATCCAGCTCTGAACTTCAAGTAGTTTTTTTGAGAAAGCATAATATGATAAAAGGACTCTGTCAGAGTTACAGAAACTTTACTTAATTGACTAAATTAATTAATTATATTGGTGGCTGTGTGCCGTGGAGTCGGTTCCGACTCATAATGACCCTGTACATGGTGTCTGAGGCTGTAAATCTTTATGGGAGCAGAACGCCTCATCTTTCTCCCGCGGAACAGCTGTTAGTTTTGAACTGTTGACCTTGCGGTTCGCAGACTGATTCGTAACCACTACGCTACCAGAGCTAATTTAGCATCTTAACAAGTTAAGAAACAATGGCATTGATATTGCATTTCATACATGCAGATACAATTCATTTATCAGAATTCAAGCTATTACGTGAAATCTCAGCAAGCCAAGAATACAAAGGAACTCCTTAACCTAAAAATTGGCTTCCATGTTAAAAAAAAAAAAAGGTAAATCATTAGAGATATCATACTTATTAAATGTTAGTTTGAACTACAGGGCCAGTGGTTCAAATTCACCAGCTTCTCCTTGGAAACCCTATACTGAGTCGCTAAGGGTCAGAACCGACTCACAGGCACTTAACAAAAACAACATGTCCTGGTGTGGGGCAATGTGAGTTAATGTGCTGGACTGCAAGGTCGGTTCAGGCTCACCATTAGCTCCTTGGAAACCCTATATAGGGTCCTATGAGTTGCAACCTGCTCAACAGCACATGACAACAACAATAACTTGTATGTATATAATTATCATTGATGCCATGGCCAAGAGAAAAAAAATGCTTGCATGAGTACATCTATTTGTTCTGGAATCTTAATCAGTGTTGCCGATTAGTGCAGTTAAACATAAAAGAAAACTTGTGATGTTTGCGAACTGAAACAAAACTTGGTTGATTTTCAATATGATTTTATATACAGAAAACCAAAATAAATATTGTTTTTAAAATAAATAACTCTTGCCCTGATCTAACCGTAAGCCAAAAATATCCCTTGAAGTCTTTTAAAACCAAAGTTTAGCTAAACTAGTAAAAATAAATAAATAAAATGTCTGCCTTGAGTATTATGCTTTTGTAAACACTATTTATATGGGATCTCGTTGACAACAGCAACTGGAAAGGTTTGATATGAACCTTAGAGGACAGTGAATTTATGTAAATAGGAGAGGTACAACTCAGAAATGGAGTGGGAAGCAATGATTACACAGCAGGGAGAATGTACAAGCAGTCCTCCATTGCTGCAGGTTCTACATACACGGAGTCAATCAACCAGGGATTGGAAACATTCAGCAGAAACACACAAAAAGCAAAAGCAAAAGCAAAAACTGACCAGAACAATCCTTCAAAGGCTAAAGAAGAGTGTAAAATAATATTTATATAGCATTTGCCTTGTGTCAGGTATTATGTGCAATTTAGAGATGGCTCTGAAGGATAAACACTGGACTGCGAACCATAAGGTCAGCAATTGGAGCCCATTAGCCACCCTTGGAAGAAAGGTGAAGCTTTCTGCTCCCACAGATTGATAGTCTCAGAAACCCTATCTGAGCTGCTATGAGTCAGAACTGACTTGACAGAACTTAACAACAACAGAGATGATTTAAAATATATGGAAGGATGTGTGAAGGCAGTGTCTAAAGGATGCACTATTTTATATAAAAGATTTGCACAATCCAGGATTTTGATATCTGCTGGGGTCCTAAAACCAATCCGCTATGGATATTGAGGGATGATTGTAATCATTCACTGAATTGTACACATAGAAACTTTTGAAGTAGTGGTCGTTTTCACTGAGTATATTCTCAACAACAATTTTTTTTTTTTTTTTAAGAGCTAGTGAGCAAAAAAGAAAAATTCAGATTAAAAACTTAATTTAAATTCTTTAGGCACAAATAGTTGGAACATATATTTTTTAAAATTTGAAATTCAGAGTAGCAATGAAAAAAATGAAATCCTTTTATGAATAAAAATGGGCATTTTATTAAAATGCAAATGAATATTTAAATAAACAGATAGACTGTTTTTGTAGATCAAAATTCCAACGTGTTTCTTTATGGTGTTGGTGTTGGTGTGCCATGGAGTCGGTTCCAACTCATACCGACGCTGCATAGTGTTTCTGAGGCTGTAAATCTTTATGGGAGCAGAAAGCTTCATCTTTCTCAGTGGAATGGCTGGTAGTTTCAAACTGCTGACCTTGAGGTTAGCAGCCTGATTCATAACCATTATGCTATATAGAACTTGATAAACTGATTTCAAATTGCATATAGATTTTTTTTTAGTGGGCCAAAAACTAAAAGAGCTTTTTGAAGAATGACTAAAACTAAAAATAAACATATTGACATCTAATTAATTCTGATCTATGGCCTTGGTCAGTATCTTTAGGGAAACAGATAACCAGAGCTTTCTTTGACAGTATAATTGAGTAGGTTTGAACCACCCACTGACTATAAACCATTTGTGCCACCATGGTCCTTATAGATATCATGAAATGACAATCATATAATATTGGAATGAAGTTTGATACATCAACCATTGGACAGAAGATAAACATGGAAAAAATAAAATTGTCTCTTTTTTAATGGAAATTGTAAATAAGTGATGAACGATTACTTAGTAAATATTATTAGGAAAATTGAGGAGTCATAATCTGTGTCACAATATACAAACATTGAATAGATTCCATTATTTCTGAAAAGTAACTACAACATAATATAGAAAATTTATTCATGATTTTTTTTATAATGAGGGAATTCTAACAAGACACAAAAAGTCCACATGATAATGGAATGAATGGTTATAAAATATATCATTACAAAATTATGAATAACCACCCAAAAACCTACCCAATAAATCAAAGGATGTTGCTAACAAACTAAAATAGGTACGCCACAACTGGAAGATGATTTGTTTTATATGTCATTAGCAAAGGATTTATATATAGAATAAGTGAAGTAAAAAATCTAAGAGAGAAAGGGGTGAGAGAGATGAGTAGGAATTTCATAAAAGAAAGTATATATATACTTCATTGACATTAACTGATATGTTCAACTTTAAAATATTTATGTAACTGCAATACAATTTCCAGTTATAAATCATTACACACCCAGTAGTTTGCAATTTTCAAAAATGGCTGATACTATCAAATATTAACAAGAATGTGAAGAAAACACACACTGTAGATGGGAATGCAAATTGGTCAAATCACTTTAGTCAACTATATAGCATGTTGGGTAAATATAAAGTACATATATATAGCAATTTCACTCTTCTGGTAATTCTCTTGAAAAATGTTAAAACATGTTCACAAGAAAACATGTACCAGGACTATTTATAGAAGGATTGTTCTTAATAGTAAAATGTCAGAAAATAAACTTTAGAGTTTATTAAATTGTTTTTGTTGCTAAGAACTGTTGAGTCCATTCTGACTCATAGGAAACCTTTGCACAACAAAACAAAATACTGTCTGGTCCTGTGCCATCCTCATAATTGTTAAACTTGAGCACATTGTTGCCACCATTGTGCCAATCCACCTGCTTGGGGGTCTTCATCTTTTCTCCTGACCTCCACTTTACCATGCTTGATGTCCTTCTCCAAGGATTGGTTCCTCCTGATAATATGTCTGAAGTATAAGAGATGAAGCCTCACCAACCTGGCTTCAATGGCACTTAACAACAACAACACAACTATTGGAGAATTTTGAACAGAGGAGTGGCATTGCCTGACTTAGGTTTTTATACAATTGATCAAACTGTTCTTTTGATAGTAGACTGAAAGGAAGGATAAAGGTAATATAATCTAATTTTAGGGAAACAAAACCCAGAGGAGAAATATAGCTAGCACAAAGGTGTGGTGCTACCAGCTTATTGTGCTGGACTGGAAGGTTGATTTAAACTGCAAGGTTGGTGGTTCAAACCCACCGGCTGTTCTTTGGAAACCCTATACAGGGTTGCTATGGGTTGGAACTGACTCTAGGGCACTTAAAAACAACAACAACCACTTTTGTTGCCCTAGTTGCTGGTGGGTTTTAACCGCCTACCTTGCTGTTCAAACTGACCTACAGGTCCAGTGCACTATTCTGCATTGACACACCAGAACTCAAACAGAAGTGGAGGCAATAAAAAATAAATAACATGGAAAGGACTGGTGATGTGAAGAATAAGAAAAAGGTGGCTAATATGACCCTAAAAATGTCAAACACAGAGAATAGAGAAACAGATGTTTATGATAAGCAGGTTTTTAGTGATGGTAAAGCATAAGTGCACTGTAGATAGAACACTGAACCACACGGTCAATTTCAACCACAAAGTCAGTAGTTCAAATTCACCAGCTGCTCCTTGGAACATTATATAGGAACCGACTCTAAGACACTTAACAACAACAAATACGTGTTTGTGAAAAAATTAAACTTGCATTGTCTAAAAAAATATTCAAATGTACATACTGAGAGATTAGTTAGATATTGAAGTCTGGAGATAAAAAGAAAAATCCAGTTCAACATATAGAGCAGGTATTTAAAGTTATATGATTCATTGAGTACAAAAGAATGTACCTAAGTACAAAGAAGAGAAGTTCCAGGATTAATTTGAGCATATGGCATTGTTTAGAGCAATGATACTTAGTTGGAAGTGATGATCCTTAAGAGACATTTAGCAATATCTAGATTGAAGACAGACCCAGAGAGAGAGTTGTGATAGTGGCAACAGACAGTTTTTCAAGGAATTTTTTCTATGAAACAAAGGAGATATGAATGCAGTCCAAAGAATTTGGTTTGGTGGTTTGGTTCAATGATGTTTAAAAAAGAGGAAGCTTTTATGGTGATAAAAATGATCAAGCAGGGGAGAACAGCTGACAAAACAAAAAAAGAGAGGAGACAATTCATTGGCAAGTGTCCTGATAGATTCCAAATATTTTTAGATTTAACAATAATAATAATAATGCTATATGCATGAAAACATACACAAATAAAATTTTGACTCTGTTAGAATGCAACATTATTGTTGGTTTGTGTGCCACCAAGTCAGTTCTAACAGTAACTCAGTGTATGGTTTCTGAGAGTGGCTGGTGGGTTGGAATTGCCAACTTTTGGTTACAAGTCCAGTAATTATTCTATAATGCTACACCAGGGCTCATGTATCATTATTCAAATAATTTAACTTACTTTCTTCCTGTTGCCATCTGTACAGTAATTCCTTTTATATCAAGGCTAATGTAGGGATTAAATTAGATAAAACATGCATAATACTTAATCTTTGTTTTGATACACATTAGGCTCTCAAAGATGACTGTCAGTTTTATGATTTTTTAAATGAGAAAGTCATGTAGTTCTTTAACTGTTACCATATTTTAGAGTCTCACAAGTAATGTCTAATATATGTTGTTGTTGTCGTTAAGTGCCATCGAGTTGGTTCCAACTCATAGCAAACTTATGCACAGCAGAACGAAACACTGCCCGATCCTGAGCCAACCTCACTGCTGTTTCCACACTTGAGTCCATTGATGCTGCCACTTG
>NW_006408720.1:4787099-4803698 GCF_000296735.1 Chrysochloris asiatica | reverse complement strand
ATTTTTTTTCTCTTTACATTGAGATGTAATCCATACTGAAGGCTGTGCTCTTTGGTCTTCATCAGTAAATGTTTTAAATCCTCTTCACTTTCAGCAAGCAAGGTTGTGTCTAGTATATAACTGGTTAGAAATTTCTTAACATAGAGTAAGTTCTGCCTGGTGTGGCACTGTGGACTAATGTGCTGGACTGCAAATTTGGTTTGAATCACAAGGTCAGTGGTTTAAGCACATCAGCGACTCCTCGGAAACCCTATACAGTTTCGCAATGGGTTGGAACCAACTCAACGGCACTTAACAACAACAACAATAAGTATCTAATGATAGAAAATATTAGAAAATTTAACTCAAACAATACTTTCCATTTATTTCAAAATTAATGATCTGAAATATATATTGAATTAGTTCAATATATTTAATATATAAGATACAAAGTTAATATGATCTAAAATATTTTACTTGTAAAAGTCGTTAACTTGATTTGTGTTTTCAGTGTTTCTATATAGTTTATATAGAGTGTTGGTGTAGCGCTGTAGGATAAGCATTGGACTGCTAATCACAAGATCAGTGGTTCAAACCCATCAACCACTCCCTGGGAACCTTACAAAGGGTCACTATGAGTTGAAACTGACTCGATGGCACTTCACAACAACAAATATGCTTTATAAATGAGGAGTGTTGAAGATGATATAATTTTTATATTCAATTTTAAATAAAGTAAATTAAATTTTATTTCATTCTTAAACTTTAAAAATCATAGAAGCTAGATAGATAAGAAGGACTTGGCACCAGGTGTGAAAGAAACCTTCATTGACAACCTGTAATATGCAGATAATACAACCTTGCTTGATAGACAGAAGAGGAATCAAAACACTTAATGATGAAGGCCAAAGACTACAGTTTACAGTATGAATTGCACCTCAATGTCAAGTAAACAAAAATCCTAAACTCGGGCCTGATAAACAATATTCACATTAATGGAAAAAAGATTGAAGTTGTCAAAGACTTCAGTTTGCTTGTATCAACCAACAACACTCATGGAAGCAACAGTCAAGAAATCAAATGATGTATTGCATTAGACAAATCTGATTCACAAGACATTTTTAAAAGTGTTGAAGAGCAAAGGTGTCAGTTTGAGGATTAGGGTGCACCTGACCCAAGCCATGTATTTTCAGTAGCTCATATGCATTCTAAGGAAGACTGCAGAAGAACTGATGCATTTGAGTTATGGTGTTAGAGGAGAATATTAAAAGTATCATATACTGCCAGAACAACAAGTAAATCTATGTTGGAAATATAGCCAGAGTGCTCCTTGGAAGAGACTTCATGTTTCATACTTCGGACATACTGTCAGGAGGGACCAATCATTGGAAAAGGATGTCATGTTTGGTAAAGTGGAGGGTCAGCGAAAAAGAGGAAGACCCCCAATGTGATGGACTGGCACAGTATGGCAGTGCTGACCTTAGGCATAACAATGATTGTGAGGTTGGCCCAGGACCGGGCAGTGTTTCATTCTGTTGTATACAGGGTCATCATGAGTTGGTACCGACTCACTGTCACCTAACAACAACAACAACACTGGACCAATAAATAACTTCATGATAAACGGCGAAAAGATTATAGTTGCCAAAATTTCATTTTGCTTGGTTCCCCAATCAACACTATGGAAATAGCAGACAAAAATCAAACAATGTATTGAACTAGGTAAATATGCTGCAAAAAACCTTTTTAAAGTGTTACAGAGCAAAAATATCACTTTGAGGACTAAGGTATTTTCAATCATTTGATATACATGTGAAAGCTAGACAAAGAATAAGGAAGACCATAGATGAACAGATGCATTTGAATTATGATGTTTGAGAAGAATCTTAAAAGCGCTATGGACTACCAAAAGAAGAAGAGCAACAAAACTCTGTGTTTGAAGAAGTAGAGCCAGATTGTTCCTTCTAAACCAGGATGGTGAGATTTTGTCTCTTGTACTTTGGACGTGTTATCAGAAAGGACCACCATTCTTGGCAAAATGGAACATCAGTGAAAAAGAGGAAAAACCCCAGTGAGATGGATTGACACAGTGTCAGCAGCAATGGGCTCAAATGAAACAACAATTGTGAAGATGGCACAAGATCAAGCGATGTTTCCTTCTGTTGTGCATAGAGTCCCTAGGAATCAGAACAAACTTGACAGCACCTAACAAATAAGCCTTATAAATTTAGAAGAGTGTTTAAGATGATATAATTATTGTATTCAATTTTATATTACATTATTTAAATTTTATTCAATTCTTAAGTTTTATATGTTGTTGTTAAGTGCCGTTGAGTCGGTTCCGACCCATAGTGACCCTGTACAGGGTTTCCGAGGGTGTAAATCTTTACGGGAGTAGAAAGCCTCATCTTTCTCCCACGGAGCGGCTGGTAGTTTCGAACCGCTGACCTTAAGGTTCGCAGCCCGATTCGTAACCACTATGCTACCAGAGCTCCTTATATATTTTTTATATATAAATTTTACATAGCATACCTTAATTATGATTTTAGATTAACACTTGGAAGTGTTCCTTAAATAGTTAAATCTGAGACCAGATGATCATTGCTCAGATCAAGGTTTATAGCAAAAATAATCTTACAACTATTTAGCAAATGCCATTTTTATTAATACGTTTGATAACTGAATTCTTAATTCACATTGTTATTTTTCCAAACTATCAAATTCCACAGTTTAAAATATTAAATAAGTCTTAGGATTTCCAACATCAGCAGTTAAGTTTTACATTTTATTTGACTTCTTCAACACACACACACACACACACACAAAATAAAAAGTGTGTTTAACAGTTTCTATGCAGAATTTCCTTTAAAACAGTTTTGATTCCTTTCAACATTACCCAAAATATGAACATGACTGTTCACAAAATGTTATATATTCTTGAGTCAAAATTATTCTCTGAGAAAACTCAAGACATTGAATCCCCAAGTGATGCCCACTATTTCAGTGCTTCAGTGATTATGTTTAAAGCAAAGCCTTCTAACAAAGTTTAGAGCTCTAACTGTACTATCTAAGGCAGAGAAAAGGCTTTGTTGGCCTCAGTGGAGAAAAAAGTTCCTAGTGACTGGTCTGCAAGAAATAAACAAAACATACTCTAATGTGATCCAAACTTAATGAACTTTCAAGCATCCATGAAAGGAACAAAATGCAAATGCACACATCAGTGATTTATATAGCTATAACTTAATTATTTGGGAGGAATTTCCATTTGTGTTATATGTTCTATTATCGATGTAACTCAATTGGATTGCCTTCTTATATTTGCATTTTAATGCACTAAGAGGATATAATTTGAACTTTTCTCCCACATGACTATTCCAAATTATTTCAAGGTTAGCATTTGTGCTGTAGTCCATTCATTAAAATCAAGCATATCAAAGTGTGTTGCTTACAATTATTCAAATAGAGTGTGTGATTAGTATGGGATCAAACTTGACTTATTTTTTTAAACCACCCTGTCTGTTCTGGAGGATGACACCAAATACAAAAACAATGTTTTTGATGATAAAGGTTGCAAACATCCAGCACATGATGATTCTTTAGAAAATTTAGTTAGACAAATACAATGATCAATGTATAAAAAAAGGCATTTTCCAACAAGAAAAAAATATAAAAGCAAGAAGATTTTATGAAATCTGGTGCACACATATTACTGTGATCTGGTCTACTAAATTGTTGTTTTGAAAAAACATTTCTTTTTCTGTGGAATTTTCTTTGAAAAATTCTTATAAAAGTAACAAGTTCCAATGTTAAATATTCACATAATTATTTTTATAGGTTGTCAATTAAGAAAAGAGAATTCTGTACATATTTAAAAATAACTTTCCATATTATGCAATGTCATACTTATTATACACACATTGCATACACAACACATTACATAAAACAAAACATATCACATACTAGCACACACAAATAAAAATAAATGCAACCCTGTATAAGGAGATGTAGTTACATACAGAAATAAGTTTTATAAACATACGAAATATGTTCTTAACAAATAATAAAAGGAAACTTTAGAATTCTATAATTTCTTAAGTGAATTTAAGAAATAATAACCAAGATACATATTTAGAAGAATTTAAAAATGCCTATAGGATATGTGTGGCACTATGGGTTAATGCGCCAGCCTGCAAAGCCTTTTGAACTCCAAGGTCAGCAGTTTGAGCTCAACAGCTGCTCCTTGGAAACCCTATACAGGGTCATTATGGGTCAGAACATACTGGACAGAACTTAACAACTTAACAACATAGGATATTACTAGTAGCTAGGATTCCTGGGTGACACAACTGGTTAAACCTTAAGTATTAATTGAATCGTTGGTGGTTTAAACCTACCCAAAGGCACTTTGAAAACAAAACCCTGGTAAACCCTGATAATCTGCTTCCAAAGGTCACAGTCACGAAAACACCATAGAGTACAATTCTGCTCCGAAACACAGGAAGTTTCTATGAGTCAGAATCCACCCAATGGCAAATGGAGTGATAAAAATAAAACTTCATTTTTGAAATAGCTATAAAAATACAGTTTTATTTAGGTATGCCACAATATGGAATCCTGGTATGGCACTGTAAGATAAACACTGGACTGCTATCTGCAAAGTCAGCAGTTCAAACCCACCAGTCACTCCCTGGAAAACCTATAAAGGGTTGCTATGAGTCAGAACCAACTTTGATGGCACTTAACAACAATATATGGTATGTTAAAAGTCAGGATTATAAAGGTTATTTCAACATCTCAAGAAACTATTTTTAAGAGTTCATTTCTTCTTTTTGATACGTATCTATTGAGGGTTCGCAGGGGAAATTTCTTTGCTCAGGATTATTGTTGTTAAGGGTCTTCAAGTTGGTTCTGTCTCATAGCAACGCTGTATAGGATTTCTGAGAAGTGGCTGGTGCATTTGAACTGATAACCTTTGGTTCAAACCCACATTGCAGTCCAGTACCATGCCAGGACTCCTCAGGGTTGTTACTGAAAAACGCAAGTTGACAGAAGCTACTTCATCTTATGACCCTCTCATTTAAACACAGAGTTTCACGATATGGCATAGCAGGTTAAGAAAATATTATAGAGAATCCTGCAACAGCTCTTACAGACTTTAAAGAGGAAGTGACACCCAATACATCCACTCTCCTTTCACTGGCCAAATAAGCCCCACATGACTACACCTATCTTCAAGATGAATGAGAAAGAGTAATCTTTCTGTATACTCAGAAGATGAGAAGAATAAAAATTTTGGTTGAGCACTCATTCTAACGTGCTTCAAGACAGTTAATATTATAAATATTATAATATTCTATTGTGCAGTATGAAAATTAATTGCCAGTCATGAGAATATATTTCATTTCCTAAGCTTTATGAACAAGTGATATTTTAAATGGGAATGTCTTTCAGTTTCTATGAGCGTTCTTTGAAGAAATGACATTTTATGGAGCATTTTTACTTAGGAGCAGACTAAAATTATTATTTCATATTTGAAATTCAGCCCTTAAGATTTTGATGGTCTTTCAGTAGTAAAGGGTATCTAATTATAATACTCTCTCATCTATATTGCATTATAATATAATGAATTGTAATGATTTTATCTGTAACTTGGACCGTTAACCCATTAACTATTCAATGTTATTTTCTTTACAACACTTCATGATGATATCTATAGATTGAGGTTAAGACCTAGACATTGACATCTGCCTACCTATCTATCTATCTATCTACCTATCATCATCTATATGTAAATCTATTCCAATGGAAAGATAGACTATAGATTTTTCTGTCTTGAATAAGTTCATAATATTATCTTGCTGTTTTATAAAGTTTATATAATTCTTACAGAGAGGAAAAACTATTAATTTTTAAATTATTAAAAGCTATTTAACTCTATAATTTTCTATATAGCATAACATGATTAAGTATACATAAAATTAACCATCATGTTCATAGTTAGTGTCATCTTTTTCTCAAAACTTCCTTCTCTCTCATTTTTAACTAAAGTTTTGTTATAGAGTACTTTTCAATTTACAAGAAATTTGCTAAAATAGTACAACAGTTTACAATCTCTGTAGCTAATTTTCATTATTGTGAACAATTTGCATTAGTAAAATCATTTGACACAATTAATGAACCAATATTGACAAATTATTATTAATTAAAGTCCATGGTTAATTCTAATATCTTTAATTTTACCTAATGTTCCCTTTATTTCCTAAGATCCCGTCCAATATGTCATATTATATTTGTTGTTGGTAAGTGCTGTTGACTCAGTTCTGCCTCATAGTAAACCTTTATAGAGTTTCCAAGGAATGGGTTTGAACTGCCAATCTTATGGTTAGTAGTCTAGTATTTATCCTACAGTGTCACACCAGGTTACTATGAATCAGAATCTGTTTGACAGCACTTAACTTAGTATGATAAATACTCACTTAAAATTGTGTTATATGTTGTCATTTAAAAAGTAAGAACCATCTTTTTAGGGGGGTTGGTGAGGAACTCTTGACTCAAATTGTACTTGTTTTCTATTTTTTTAACTGAAAAAAAAAATTTAAACATATCTTATCCAGGAATTATTGTATAAATTTAGCTCCCACTTCTCTTTATGTCTACTCTAGATAATCCTCCATAATTTCATGTCGAAATATTTATTTTGAGATAGTTTCCATCAAATTCCAAATCACAAACATGTCTTAAGAATTTGTTTTCAAAATAACAGTAAAAAATTGTCCTTTCCATCTACAATAGTCCTTTGATGTTTGATTTATCCAAGAGTGTCCTGTAATCAAAAGTGTAAGATTAATCTGCAGTATAATGTTATACAGTTGCTTTATGCTGTGAGATAATACAAAATAGACCGACTGATAAGTCCAACTTGTAATCACATGTTTTGTACACATTTTTAAGTGAAAGTTTTACTTGATGTAATTCTTCTATATTGTCTTTGCTGTATAGAAACATTTAGTTGTTTATACTATTTCATTAGTTTGTTGATTTTTGAACCACTTGTAGCCACAAAATTAATATTCCACTGGCAAGGCAACACTGATGGATGAATGGTACTTATAGATATAAGTACAGAGTGAACTTCCAGCATTACCTCAAACACCATCTGAGATACCTAGAATCTGGTTGATTACTGGTATATATTTACCCAGGTGTGCATCTAAAATTCATAGATAAACACTGTAACATTAAAGCTATCATAACTTTCCCATATTGGGTAACTTTATGAATAAACTATTCTACATTATTGACTAATTCTTCTCTCTGGTCCATCCATCATATTAAAAAAAAAAAAAAAAACTTATTAAATACTACTTGAAATAAACTGAGATAAAATTAACAATTTTTACTATGTTAGTACGCGTAGTGGTTACAAGGCGGGCTACCAACCTCAAGTTCAGCAGTTCAAAACTACGAGTGGTTCACAGGAGAAAAATGAGGCTTTCTGGTCCCATAAAGATTTACAGCCTCAGAAACCCTGTGCAGGGTTACTATGAGTCGGAACTGACTCCACGGTATTTAACAAAAACAAAAAGTATTAATATTATTTTGACACCATAAAATCCTTTCTATGTCTTGAATTTGTGTATAATCGATTATTGTGGATTCAGAATTTTAAGAAGGAGTCCTGGAAGTCTAGTAGATTATGAGTTGAACTACTAAATGCAAGGTCAGCAGTCTGAATCTACCAGTTGTTCTGCAGGAGAAAGATGAGGCTTTCTAGCTCCCCTAAAGATTTACAACATCAGAAACCCTGTAAAGAGTCACTGTCTGTTGGAACCAATTCAGTGGCATGCCACCACCACCAAACTTTAATGTATCAACTTAATGTTCTATCAAAAATGTATTTATCTGCTTATTGTTAGAAATGAATCCCGATGTCGCGTAAAAGACACTCGGTAAAACTAAATTACCATGGCAAAGTCAAATTTACTCTTGCAAGAGGGTGCGTGCACATAGCCGTACATACATGAACAAGCCAAAGAGCACACCGAGTGGGCAGTCCACTCGGGTTTTTAATCCCTGACGTGAGTCTCAAGGCTGTGCCTCACCCTATTGGCTAGGGTTTTGACCACACAATCTATTCCCTTACCTGGTTGGCTAGTTCAAATTTTTAAGGTACACACACATTCCTACTTTAGGAAAAGAAGAAAGCGATCATAAAGTCCTTACTCCAGGAAGTAGTTTAAAGAAAAAGAAAGTGATCATAAATTCCTTACTCCAAGAAGTAGTTTAAGGAAAAAGAAAGTGACCATAAAAATATTTTCCACATTATTAATAAACATGGAAAGACTTACTTATTTAAACCATACAGATATAGCATTTCATGATAATTGCTATTGATGTGAAATATCTTCTGCTAATGTATTTTTATCTACATAGTTGATAAAAAATATAACTATGAATCTTAAAGAAACTTGTAATGTAGTCTACAATGTAACTTGAAACAAGCAATGAAAATTCTTGGAGTACAAGTGATTTATTAACATGCTTTTGTTTTGTGAGTCAGGCATTATTAACTTGCATTTCAAACAGGAATGATCTGCCAAAGCAATTTACAAATGAATACAGCTTAAATTACCTGAAATGAATTTTAAGTGCTATAATGATTACAAGGAGCAAACCCTTAAAAAGGATCACATTTCATAGACAGCCTGAAAAGAACATATTTAAAGAAACAAACCAATAAACAAGCAATAAACAAAGTTTGACTATTCTGCGCAAGCTTGTATGTAGAAAAACACTTTAAAGTCAGAACCAGAACCTTCTCTTTGTATTAGTTCCCATATGCACATAGCTCTGTGGTTCAAAAAGTCAGAGTTCTAAAAGTTGAAAGCTATTGTGTAAAGACCCACAAACTGAAGTAGCAGGATGTATCTGTTAAGCATTGTTCATGTAATAGTTGAAGTGTGAAGTAATTGAAATAGGAACCGTTCATGGTTGAGTTTAACACCAGACAAAATAAAATGTCTTAGTTTTCTCATAGTTGAGTTATATGATAAAAATATTCTCCTACTTAAAAGGCATTGGAGATTAGTCAACATGCCTATATATTTATATCTGCATGGGTATGAGTTTATCTAACATTTATGAGAAAACAGCCTATATGTTATGCCAGTATTTTTGCCAAATATGCCAAAATTCACATTGGTATAAATTTTATCTTAAGGTTTGTTTGAAAATCAAGATGATTTTATTTTATTTTTTTGCTACTGGGAAAAATTATTGCTTTATGATTATACTTAATTTGCATATAAGTTTCAATATTATTTTAGTTTTATATTTTTCCTGTGATAAAATATTTGGAATATGTTAAAAAAAAATAAAATAAAAATGAAAGTCTCCAAATCTGATACTTATTTAATGTTAAGAATTAAATGGAAAACTGAGAAATATAGTTGTGTTAATACTGTTAGGTATATTTTCCCCTCTACATTAGTAAATGCTTTAATTGATGGCACTATTGATTTTGCTAAACAAACAAACAATAGTAATTTTAAAAGAATAATCAACAACCTAGATTGCAACATAATCTTGTTTACAACCTTAGACATTCAATACAAGAGTCACTTTACAGTTATACTTAACTTACTTGAAAGCATAAGTGCTTACTATAAAAACATAATGGATCTAATGCATCTTTATTGAAAATTTTAGATGTTGAAAAAAAAGTTAGTTTACATGCAAAATATGGTATTAAAATTGTAGTGCTCTTAATAGACAGAAGAATCTTTTGAGCCAGAGTGGTCCTCGCAGTGTGGTCTTCAACTTTCCAGAGCAGGTCTTGGTCTCAGTCATAAGGTTCTACCTACATAGTGCTTAGAATCATACCTAAGGCATAATAATTGATGATTAAACTATGGTTATTCTTATTATTTCATAGAGTTTATATCTCATTTATTCTGTAAAACCAAGTTCATATTCTCTTAAATTATCAAAGTCATGCAAATAAAACTTACAACACAGAAATTACTTCAAGTAAGGAAATGTAAGTAAAAATCAAGAAAGTTCAAATTTCATAGTTAAATAAACAAAATCATAGTACACAATAATTTGGCAAACTGATATTACAAGTATGACTAGCATAAATGTATAAATTTAATCATTAAAGCGTAATATCACAACAGTAATTTCTAATGTGTAAACTGATCATATATTTTTACCAAGTATTCAATTTTAAAAATTTGTAGATGATTAGGTAATTGTACAAATGCTTCATGCCAAACAAGAACCAGTAATATACAAATTTTACTAAAATTCTGGATTTTAAATATATTCCCAATCAACTGCATGTTAAATTTAATGTCATACAGATTAAGCAATTGATTTTTAAAAGCTCATGTGAATGAACAAACTATACATTTAGTAATATACCTATGAGTAATTAATACTATCACAGTGAAACAAGATTAAAAGTCACATAAAAATGTCCTTCCTTCGTTTTCAAGAATGCTCATTCATTAAAAAATGTGGCACATTTTAAGTTGAACATCTAAGTAATTTTTCAAACTTTCTAATATATAGAAAATAATCTTAAAAATATTCATTGGAAGACATTTTTTTTATTTTAGGTGGCACTGTGGGTTAAAGTACTGGGCTATAAGTTTGGTTTGAATTCTAAGGTCAGTGGTTCAAGCTCACCAGCTGCTAGTTGGAAACCCGTATCAGTCAGAACTGACTCCACAGCACTTAATAACAACAACAAAAATGGTTTGGTTAGGATTTTAAAATTGCATCTAGCAATTTTTATCATCCCCATAAAAAAATGAGCTGAGGTTATTGCCAATTTTATAATTATAAGCTATATGAGACATGACTTTTGTGTAGGAAAGAGCTGAATCAAAACATCAGATATGTGTAATAGTTTCTGAGGATTGGTGTATTTTTGCTCTGCCCTAGTTCTAAAAGTTTGGAAGCTACGATGCTGGGATAGGGTAAAAAAAAAGACCTCTATTTGGGCCCACTGTATTTAATAAAAAGAGAAAAATTTTAGAATACGGGCTCATATATTCTTATAACCATCATAGATTTCATTTAAACTTGCTGGGGTTTTCTAGAAGCTTCTTGTATACTAAATGCTTTGTTTTCTTGTTCTATTTCCTGGATCATGAACCCTTTGGTAAGATGTAAAAAAGAGAATAATAGAGAAAAGGTAAGATCAATGAAAGTCTGGGTTCACCTAAGTGGGTCTTCATGGTTTTTGAACAATTATGAATAATAACTAATAACCTGCTTTGATAAACAGGATACAGACATTTTACAAGAAATGATGAAGCTCTTCAACTATTTAAGTAACTATAAATTCCACAGCTTCAAAAAGGCAATTTTGCACTTAAAAATATCTTTCTTTCTTATATCCAGAATATTTTTGTGAAAAAATATAGTGGCATTAGAAAGCTAATATCAAAATATCTTTAGTGCCTTTTTGAGCTCCTTCTACTGCTTTGTAGACAGTTGTTAACCTAACCGAGATATTCAGCAAAACATATAATTAAGGAGATGTCCAGTCGAGTGCTAGCATTGAGAGCAATTTTCACAGCTGGGCACACAGTCCTACTCCAGACATTATCAATTAAGTTGTACTATTTGTGCACAGACAGGGAAACAAACTCAAGGAAAGTCTTTCACTTTCCTCAGGCTGAACAAAGCATAGTGAAATGGGGTACTTGCCAACATTTCTACATATTTGAAATTGTGTTCTCATGAATTCTATACATGTGTATTTAAAGCATGAAAAATTTTCTATAAATATTGCTCTTCTATTTTTTATCTGAATTAGTTTTGGATTTGGAGTCCTGGTATAGTGCTGTAGGATAAATTCTAGACTGTTAATGGCAAGGTTGATGATTCAAACCCAACAGCAGAACGCAATACAGGGTCGCTGGGAGTCCTGGTGTGGCGCTGTGGGTTAATGCGTTAGACTGCAAAGTCAGTTTGAACTGCAAGGTTGGTGGTTCAAGCTTACCAGTGGCTCCTTGGAAACCCTCTAGAGGGTCGCCCTGGGTTGGAATTGACTCGACAGCATTTAACAACAACAGCATGAGTCAAAGTTGTTGTTGTTGTTAAGTGCCGTCGAGTCGGTTCCGACCCATAGCGACCCTGTACAGGGTTTCCGAGGGTGTAAATCTTTACGGGAGTAGAAAGCCTCATCTTTCTCCCGCGGAGCGGCTGGTAGTTTCGAACCGCTGACCTTAAGGTTCGCAGCCCGATTCATAACCACTACGCTACCAGAGTCAAAGTAGTGCATGTATTTTTATTATCATTTTGTTTCTCATTAGCCATACTTTATCCTATGATGGCATACTTTTCAGAATAGAATACAAATGCATAGTAACTAATAAACAGCATGATTTCTCAGTCATATACACAAATCCAAAACAATTTAATCTGTCCTTTCCACTCGAGGTCACTTACAAGAGCAATAATGCCATAAAAGCAATACTGCCATAAGAAACCCTGGTGGTGCAGTAAGTCAAGTGTCAATCTGCTAACTACAACTATAGTGGTTTGAACCCACCAACTACTCCACAAGATAAAGATGAGACAGTCTGCTTACATAAACACATATAGCCTCCAAAACATTATGGAGCAATTCTACTCCGTCCTATCACTTTCCTATGATTTAGGATTGACTTGAAGTCACTGGTAATAATGTCATGTTGTTGTTGTGAAGTGCCGTCGAGTCAGTTCCAACTCATAGCAACCCTATATAAGGTTTCCAAGGAGCGGCTGGTGGGTTTGAACTGCTGGCCCTGTAGTCTAGTGTATCCTGCAGTGCCACACCAGGATTCCAGTAAGGCTATAGTATGTAGGATAATGGGTTATTTGATATAAAAACTAGCTCACTAACCTACTGTCTAGAAGAAACGTAGATCTGAAAGCATTCATGGTTTTGCTTTGTATTTTAGAATGTAGATGTCTAAAGCATAAATCACAAATCACAAATACTTATTTCAGAAATTAATTTTTAAATCCAAGAATTGAGCTCTAATATGTTCTTTTTAGTATGGTTAAAAGTGAAAGAAAATTTAGTCTAATTTATATTTTTTAATATGTTGTAGTAGCAAAAGAAAGAAACTAAATCAGGAAATCACAAATAATAGTACTTGTTCTTTCATGATGTGAGACTTCTGGATTTTGCCAACAATTTCACATTCATGAACAAGTATGAATTTACAAATTACATTCACTCTAGCGGATTTTCAGACATCTCATCAAATCTGAATATGGGTAATCGTAAAAAGTTATTTTCTATGAGTAAATCTTCAATACTTTAAGTCCTTCATCCTACAGAAACTGCATTCCTATTAGTGGTTATGAATTGAAACTACCAGCAATTCTGCAAAAGAAAGACGAGGCTTTCTACTCTCATGAAGATTTATAGCCTTGGCAACCCTATACAGGGTTGCTATGAGTCAGAACCAACTCCACAACATGCCACCACAAACATTACCATTGGTTAAGAAGGTCTTTATAAAGGCCCTGACATTTACGATTATTATCTTTCTTAAAACTATATTATGCAGAAAACATTATCAATCAGTATCATTTTTTAATTATAGTAAGGTTAACTTTTAATACACAGAAGCCACTTAACTTGTACCTCAAAATGGCATGTAGTTGTTTCTTAAACAAACCCTATATAAGCACTCTTATCCCTTAGTATTACTTCATTTTGCTTGATTTTTCACCTTAATATTTATTAATGCCAGATATTATAGTTTGTATTTACTTGCTTGCTAATTGTCTTTGTGCAGAGAGAGCTGAACAGGTAAAAAGGTCTCTCTCATTCCTGTTAAACTCTTAGCATTTAAAAAAAACACCTAAAATATAGTGAATTCTCAACAAGCATTTATTGTATTAATTATTTGAATATAGTATACTCTTAATCATGAAAAATAATTTATATAAATAGCTAAATTGAATTTATGGATCAGTTTCTTTTGTTTAGCTTTTGTTAACTATTTTCTGCACTATTAATGTTAGTGTCTCATCAAAGTACTTACCCTAATTCTTTCTAATCTTCAGAAAAAACTATTAGTTTCATATATGTGGCATTCTTTAAAAGATAGCATTCTTTTCAAACACTTTTTTTTTTTCTTTCAAAGTAAACACATAATATATTCCATGAAATTTTCCTAAATAGGAGTTGGAAAATAGCATTTTGGCTTTCATATTATTTCCATGTCATCTGTAAATTATAATATTAAATATAAATTTCTGATTTTTGAAAAGCAGTTCATATTGTGTGAAATAATATAATAATATTAAAGCACTCTTTGTAGGATTTTCATCTGATCAGAAACCAAAGAAAGAAAAAAGGAAACAGAATAGATAATTAAAATCTAAAATCTAATAATAGGAACCAAATCTATCAGTATAAACATGTCATCGTCTCACATATAAAAATAATATACTACGTTATTGGAGTCCTGGTGTGGCACTGTAAAATCAGTACTGGATGTCAACCATAAGATTGGTCCCTCAAACCCTAAACAGGATCTCTATGTGTTAACTGACTCAAGGGCATTTAACAACAACATTATAATCATTAAAAGTAATCACTAGAAAAGAATATGCTTTAGTGGAGATTACATAAAAATTTAAGCAGCATAGTTTTGGGTTTTGGTTTTTATAAATAGAAGCAATTACAAGGCTTCTTTTCACCATGGGAATTTAAAATTAAAGAGAAAGAATGGCCTAAAATACATTTTAAAATGCAAAAACAATGTCACACTGTCACTGCACAGTTCAAGATCATAAATGCTGGGATTAGAGGGAAAAGCTCACTGGCATCACAGCAGTGAAGCTAGGTTCAAACGTTCAAGTGGAACTTTAACCAGACATAACAGGCCGAATTCTAAAATGAATTCCTATGACCCACACTCTTGTATAATCCCTTCTTCTCAGCTGTGAAGAGGGCCTCTAATTTGCTTCTCACCAACAGAGCATGACAAAGGTGATGGTCTATTGACTCTTATAAGGAGCTCTGGTAGCATAGTGGTCACAACTCTGGCTGCTAACCTGAAGGTCAGCAGTTTCAAACTATGAGCTATTCCAGTGAAAAAGATGAGGTTTTTGCTCCCATAAAGCTTTACAGCCTCAGAAATCCTATGCAGGGTTGCTATGAGTGAGAACCAACTCCATGGCACACTACCACCATCACCACTACCACCATCATAAAGCAAACATTAGGGAATTTAAAATATGTAATTAAAATTCCAAATCACTTAATTTTAAGTATATCAAAAGAGATATTATCATAACTGGGCCCGAACTAATAAAGTGTACCCTTTAAAGAAGGTATAGAACACAGCGGTTCTGGGGGAGAAAGAACTGGCAATCAGTTCCTATAAATAGAACCTCAGAAAGCCCTATGGGGACAATTCTACTTTGTCACAAGGGTTGCTATGAGTTGAAAATCAATACTACACCTCAAGATAACAACCACCACAGAGGTCAACCAATGAAGGCATCAAAGAGAGTTTCATCTTGACATTCAAGAAGCAAACTACCATGGGTTCTCTGCAGCTGCAAAGAAATGAATCTTTCCAACAACCATGCAAGCTTGGAATGGAATGATGAGCATCAGATAGGATACCAGTCCTGACCAAAATTCTGATTATGAGACTCCAAAAGGAGAACCCAGCTAACCTATACCCAGAAGCATAACCAATGGAGCATATGAACCAGATCTTATAAGATGGATATACTGTATGAAACCAGTAAGGCATTTATTGCAACAGACACTACAGAGACCATGAAAAGCACAGATTAGCACAGCCTGCTTAACCTGGTGGAAAAGTGGAATCAGTACATAGTGTTGGAGTCTAGGTTGGGATTCTTAACAACAATCCTGACATGGCATTGAGTTTATTTAGACTTAGAGAACCATGCTTATATTTTGGTTCATTTTTCTTTTTTTATATGCAGATTACACATTGGAGAGTATTGGAAAAAGATTGACTACCTAGAGGGTGTAGAGCAAACAGAGAATTTGGTTGATATAATAAAGAATGCAAATTCACTGATGATTTGCAGTGGAGGATAAGCAGTGACTTTAGAAAGTTTAGTTTAATCAAGAGGAATCTAGAAAAGGTATGAAGTCTGAATCAAAAGCATCATGATCATGCTCATGCTGCTAGTGTTAGACATAACTTGGTTTCAGTATTACGGGAATTAGTCATTATGTAACTTTAAAAACCATAACTCTTACAATGTTGTTTTACTTATTTATCTCATATGATCTTGTATGTATTAAACAAAGCAATGTTTATAAATACTCAACACAGTGCCGGCATGCACTTAATCATCAACGTTTTACCTATTAAAATTATCATTAATTACTATTTTAGTGAGAAAAATAAGATTTGGGGAGGCCATTTTAGAGCATGTGAAAATAACCATGCTTGCAAAATGAAGAATAGAAAATAAAGACTTATATGACATTAAAATAAAAAGGGAAGGAATATGAAAACTTGGGAAGTTACTGCAAATAGTATATAAGAATATGTTTGTTGTTGTTAAGTGCCATCAAGTGGATTCCAACCCATAGTGTCCCTGTAGAGG
>NW_006408720.1:4770018-4786724 GCF_000296735.1 Chrysochloris asiatica | reverse complement strand
CTACCAGAGGCATTGTATATATCATATATATATATATACAATGGTTTGGTATAAACTTAAAATGGAGTAAGCTTAAAATGTCTTGAATTTTCAGATCTAGAAACATGGAAAACAGTGTGTCATTCCTAGCAGGCAGACAAATCAGAATGGAGGACCAGGTTAGGAATGAGATGGTATGTCCATGGAGTTTGTGCTGTAACCCTGAAATCAGAATTTAAAAGTCCAGCAGCTCTTTGGAAATACATTAATGGAATTCCGATCAGGATCAGAACTATACAGACTTGGAAGATCTGTGAAGAAATGATAATGTTAGTTGTTGGAGTGAATGAATAAATTTCATGCAGAGCTCCACAGAGAATGAAGAACATTGAGTTAAATGAATAGTATAAATGATGGTGCATAAATTTCATGATGAAAAACTTACACTGGACTTCATGTAACCAATATGTAAAATATTTAATAAAAGACTCTACAACTTTTCACTTTAAATATAACTCTCTCCACAAATCAAACATTTCTATCCCCTTTGGGTTCAATTTAATAAGGACAACTCAAAACTTGTATAATAGGGTTTTCACTAGGGAATCTGATGCAACTCTGTGGCTCGCCTGCAAATTATGTTATAATTACTGCCACCTGTACTTCTGTATGCACTTCTCTTTCCCAGTTAACTTACATGTTATGTGAAAACAAAGGCCCTCAACCAGAGGGCAGTATTTCCATATGAACATCAACCAGAACGAGAACCAACAGAAGAGAATATTTAATGGAGCTGTAGGACAAGCGCTAGACCTAAAGGACAGTTTGAACGGCAAGTCCATGGTTCAAACTCAGCCACTCCTTGGAAACCCTATACTGTGTCGTTGTGAGCCAAAATAGGCTAGACAACATTTAACAACAATTTTTCAAAAGACCATCATAGATCATCTCTGCTTCTCCCAGTGATGTATGTAGTAAATGAAGAAAAAGGCAAATGCCAACAGGAACATAGAGGTAATACAGTCAGTGTAGGTGTGACCCTAGTTTTTGGGGTCAGGCAAGAAAGAAGTTTGTTCTAAAAAATACATATATAATTTATATTATATGGAGCTGTGACGTGGCACTATATACTAAGCACTATACTACAAACTCCAAAGTTGGCCACTCAAACACAGCAGCCACTCTCAAGAAACCCTATACAGAGTCTTTCTGGGTCGGAATCAACTCGACCGCACTTTAACAACAACAACAACGTACAAAATCAAGAGGCTCCAAAGTCTAAATAAGAGTACTAGTTGTCATTGATTAGATTTCAACTAATACAACCCCATGTTTGTCAAAGTAAAACTGTACTACATAGGATTCCCAATGGCTGAATTTTAAGAAGCAGAGAGCCTGGCCTTACTTTCAAGGTGTTTCTGGGTGGACTCAAAATTCCAACCTTTCAGTTAGCAACTGAGTACATTTGCACCATGCAGGGACCCAAATGCCTAAATTCTTGTTGTTATGTTCCATAGAGTTGCTTCCAACTCATAGTGACTCTGTATAGAGTTTCCCAGGAGCAGTCGGTGGGTTATTAACCACCAAACTTTCAGTTAGCTTTCCAGAGCTTATCCTACTAATAAATTTTCCACTAACGAACTATTTTTCCATAACATTTGTTTACATCCCAATATTTTTATAAAGCATAGCTCACATTGTATCTTCCTCTCTACATCTTAAGAGATTTAAAATTCACCTTCATAGAACATTCTAACACCACTTGACTGCCAGTTTGTCATACTGTGGTGACTTGCGCATTGCTGAAATTCTGGAAGCTCTGCCAACCATATTTTATATACGAGTAGGATAACCACTGGTGGAACATTCTGATTAAGACAGACTTGGAAGAGTGAGAGGTGGACCACTTGTAAAAAGTCAACCACTGAAAACCATATGAATAGTAACAGAACACTGTCAAGACATTCTGCTGGAAAATGAGCTCCTCAGATTGGAAGGCACTGGGTCATACAACTGGGCAAGAGTTGCTTCCTCACTGCAGATTTGACCTTAATATATCAATAGAGAAAAGCTCTCTGGACCTTCAAATGTGTTCCATCACAAATGCTGCAAAGATCTGGAGTTAGAAAACCAAAAGGGAAAAACATACTCAGCATTTCTCAACCTGAAAGAACTGAAGAAAATATTCAAGCCTTAAATTGAATTATTGAATGGTTCTATCAGCAAAATAGTGAGTGAAGCAGGGAATAGCAAAAGAAGATGACAGGAATATACAGTCACTGTAACAAAAAGAATTGGTTGATGGTCAACCATTTTAAGAGGTAGCCTATGATCAAGCAGCCATGATAATGAAGCAAGAAATCCAAGCTGCACTGAAGGCACTGGTAAAAAACAAGCCTCCAGGAACTGACAGAATACAATTTGAAATTTTTCAACAAAATGATGCGTGTTGTAATCCCTCACTTGTGTGTGCCAAGAACTTCGGAAAACAGCTACCTGCTATATTGATAAAAGAAAAAAAAAAAAAAAACCCATATTTTTGCTCATTCCAAAGAAAATAGTCCAACAAAATGTGGAAACCATTAAACAATATCATCAATATAATGTGCAAGTAAAATTTTTCTGAAGCTAATTCAAACGTGGTTTCAGCAGTAATTGGAGAGGGTGCTGCCAGAAATTCAAGCTGGATTCAGAAGAGGATGTGGAATTATGGATACCATTGCTGACTGCGCTAGTTAAAGTTTTGTGTCTGGGTTAGGAATCTCAGTGGTTTGGCAGTTCAGATGTAGTAATCCCCTGCAATGAGATTTAAAATAATTTAATCACTTCCTGGTGTGGCGCTGTGGGTTAACGTTCCAGCCTGCAAAGCCATTTGAACTGCAAGGACAGCAGTTCAAGCTCACCAGCTGCTCCTCAGAAATCCTATACAGGGTTGCTATGGGACAGAATCGACTCAAAGGTACTTAACAACAATAACAATAACAATCACTTCCATAATGAGACATAATATAATTTAGTAACTCTCTTGATGAGATCTGCTTGAGTAACAAATAAACTGAATGTAAGTGTCCTCGGGGCATCCTTTGAACTTGGGAGTCCCTACCCTGTGAAACTTCGAGATCCATCCAGGAAGACTGATGCATTGACACATGGAGATGTCCTAAGAATACTGAGTCTACAGGAGACAGGGCTCTTTCTCCAGAACCAGCACTCTGAATCTGAAATTCTAGCCTCCTTACCTGTGAGAATAAAGTTCTGGTTGCTAACGACATCTACTTGTTTAAAGAGGTAAAGAGCAAAGATGTTAGTTTGAGGACTAAGGTATTCCTGACCTAAACCATGGTAATTTCAATGGCCTCGTAAGCATGTGAAAGTTGGACAATGAATAAGGAAGATCAGAGAAAAATCAATGTACTTGAATATCACGTTGGTGAATGACTTACTTAAAGCTGATATAATCAAAATACCACAAGTGGATGGCTTTAACAAACAGAAGTTTCTTTTCTCACAGTTCAGAATTCTAGAAGTCCAAATTCAGAGTACCAAATCTGGGGAAAGATCCTTGTTTTCTTTCAGCATCAGTAGGCCCAGAATTCCTTGGAAATCTCCCTGTGTCTTGGCATCAGTCTTTCCCCGGATTGATCGATTGATTGATTGATCAATTGATTGATTTAAGGATTTTATTGTGGATTGAGTGAAAGTTTACAGGGCATATCATCAGTTTTACATTCAACAAATCATACACCTTGTTTCATTACAATGATTACAATCCCCTCCATGTACCATCAGTTAACAGTATTTTTCTCTATTCACTTTTGCTCTCTCTCTCTCTCTTTCTTTCTTTAAACACTCTGGCATATATAATAATTGACACCATCAAAAGGGCACATTCTGCAAGTGTGCCTCCTGGCCACCAGCTCATAGTCCCTCTCTTCCCATGAATCTAGAGTCCTCAGCTGCTTCCTCTCTCCATGTCCCCATCTCTGCCTTCATCTCTGGTGTTTCTGCTTCTTAGGATAAGGTCTCGCATTCCGCTGTGCTCTTCTCCCTTAATGGTCCTAGGGTCTTTTGTTTCTGGACTGTAAGATTAACTACTCCCCCATTTTTTAAAATAAAACTTCTACATTTACAATTATGACAGTCACAATTAGTCATGATAACAATTACTCACTATTAAATCATAAGAATCTTATCCCCATCTCTTTTAACCAGACCCAGCTAGACTAGAAGAAAACTATTCAGTAGTGACTCTTCCTTCCCCCCACCCCCCACTTTTAAACTAAACTCTCAACTTGAAACCTTGTAAGCCAGTCACTTTGTGCCTTTATCACCCCTCATTTTAGGTAGCCAATGTCTGAGATGCCCATCCCTATCTATCCTGTGTACAGAGGATAGAGCATTGATACTTGATGTGAAGACTCCTTGCCTCTCTGTTGGCATTTAGAGTTACTGCTTCCATGAGTATAGATCAAGTTCATCAAATTGTAGCAATTTACCCTCATTTCCTTAATAAAAAATTGTTTTGTTAGTTTTTGTTTTTGTTTTCATCTTCCTCTAGTTGAGTTGTGATTATCAAGTCATCGAGACTAGGTCACATGGGTACTATCTGCAACTTTGGGTGTTCTTGTGTACCTCCTCTCACTTCGTATCAGCTGGATACTTCATTCTCAGCTATAGTTCTCTGTGGCCAGGTCCTTGTCCATAGGCTCAGGTGTCCCCTGGTCTCAGCACACTTTGGACCAACCAGCCCCTCCTCTTCTCTCTCTCATATTCAGGTCAATGGAAGTCTGAGGAATGTGGTTGAACTCAGCCCATTTCTTCATTGCTGCCTTTCCCCCTCTTCCACTCACCAGTAGACCAACGTTATCATCAGCAAGCTTATATACCTGCTATGTATTTCATTTGAGTTTCAGTCTTAGAGGAGAGTTTGTCCTGAAGGAACTTGATTGCTTGCCTTTATGGCTTCCTGACAAACAACTTGCTTATTCTTGTAATAGCCAGTTATACCGCCATTTTTGTTTTGCATTTTTCCTGCTGATCTTTCTTTGAAGATGTATCTTTCAGCTGTTACAGTCTGGTCTGCTTGTCCTTTCTAGTGGGAATGTCCCACCTCAGAAGGTTCTGGATGGGGCTCAGGATTCCATCTAAGGTCCTTACACACTGCAAAGGCTCTGCAGGAGGCCTAATTCATTGGGCAAGTTCTAGAACCCCTTTTAAGTATTCCAATCAGTTATAGGTGAAAGGCTTTACAAGCTTTCTGTAATCATGTTTCCTGACATTCCTTACTAGCGAACTCAAGTATCCATTTTACAATAGTAGGCAGGGGAAACAAATATACATAGAACAGTCAAGCATCTTAGCATCATTTCCCCACTTCAAACTATGCCTTGATCCCAGTATCAAAGAGCCCTGTTGTTCCAAGGTTCAGCATCCATCACTATTTACCTCTTTTTCATTTAGCCTATGCAAACCTATCTCAGTGTTCCCCTATCTAACTTGTTCTATTCCCTTCCCCTTCTTGTGTACTGCCCTCCCCAGCACTCAAACTCTGATGTGTCTGGCCTTACCACCACCTCCCTCCACCTCCCTTAAATCCCCCACTTCACCCCCACCAGTAACCAACAAATATATTTTTTTCCATTTTAGTATGGATAACTTTTCTTAAGCATTTACAATAGTGATCTTATACCATATTTGTCCTTTTGTGACTAATTTCATTCAGCATAACGTCCTCAAGGTTCATCCATGTTATGAGGTGGCTTGCAGATCCTTGTTATTCTGCAAGGTAGCATATTATTCCACTGTGTGTATGTATCAGAATTTGTTTATCCATTCTTCAGCTGATGGGTACTTAGGCTGTCTCCATCTTTTTGCTATTGTAAATAGTATTGCTGTGAACATTGGTGTGCATATATCTATGTGTGTTATGGCTCATATTTCTTGTGGGTAAATACCAAGTAGAGGAATTGCTGTATCATAAGTTTTTTCTATTTCCAACCTTCTGAGGAAGCACCATACTCTTTTCCAGAGTGATTGGACCATTTTGCAATCCCACCATCAATGTAGGAGGGTCCCAGTCTCGCCACATCCTTGCCAGGATTTGTTGTCTTCTACTTTTTTGATCTTTGCTGTTATTGCTGGCGTGAGATGATATATCATTGTTGTTTTGATTTGCATCTATCTAACGGCTAATGATCGTGAACATTTCTTCATGTGTTTGTTGGCTGCCTGAATGTCTTCTTTGGTTAAGTGTCTGTTCATGTTCTGTGCCATTTTTAATTGAGTTATTTGTCTTTTTCATGTAGAAGAGTTGTAGTTTCCTACAGATTTTAGAAATTATTCCCTTTTCTGATATGTCATTGCTTAAGTTTTTTCCCATTCTGTGTTCTCCCTTTTAATTCTTTAGGTGAATTCCTTGGATGCATACAAGTTTCTAATTTTTGAACATCATAATCACCTATTTTGTCGTCTTTTGTTTGTGTAATTTTCACAATGTTTCATAGTTTGTGTGTGCCCTGGATTAGAGCCCTTAAATGCGTTCCTATTTTTTCACTGATGACCTTTATAATTCTGGGATTCACATTTAGGTCTTTAATCCATGCTGAGTTGGTCTTTGTATATGGTGTAAGGTAAGGGTCTTGTTTGAATCTTTTGCATATCGATTTCCAGTTACGCCAGCATAGTCTGTTGAAGAGACTGTCTTCCCCACTGATGTACTTTGGCCCTCTGTCTAAGATCAATTGGCTGAATGTGGATGGGTTAATTTCTGGATTCTCAATTCTGTTCCATTGATTTATGTATCTTTCATTGTACAGGTACCAGGCTGTTTTGACCACTGTAGCCATGTAGTTAATTTTGAAATCAGTTTCCCCAGACTTAGAAACTTCACAATGCAGGGACTCCACGTCCACAGAACGAACTCCATTCCTGGCTCTTCTTTCTTGGTGGTTGTAAGTCCTTTGTATGCTTATTTTTCTCTCCTTTTATATCTCAAAAGAGATTGGCTCAAGATACAACCTAGTCCTGTAGATTGCATCTGACCATATAGACATCTTAGAAGTGAGGATTTACAAAAAATGGATAATTATATCATATCAAGACTGATCATAAAATCATATCATGGGGATAATTGCATCATATTGAACCTCATCATGGATGTGATAAGTACATGTTGTTGTCATTAGGTGCCATCCAGTCAGTACCATAGCGACCCTATGCACAACAGAATGAAATACTGCCCAGTGCTGGGCTAACCTCACAATTGTTGCCACGCTTGAGCCCATTGATGCTGCCACTTTGGCAATCTAACTCAATGGGGGTCTTTCTCTTTTTCTTTGACCTTACACCCTATCAAACATGATATCCTTCTCCAGGACTGGAGAAGGAATCCCACAGTATCAAGTAGTGTTTCCTTTTGTTGTGAAAAGTGTAGCTGTGAGTCTGAAACAAATCAATGGTATCTAGTAACATTTCAAGTATTTTGCATTTGTTTTCTTTTGTTTTCTTTTGCTTTGTTTTCTAAACCAAGAATGTCCTTTTCCCTGTTACCAAGCTATGGAGATCCTATGTGCCTTCTAATTTAACCTCAAATTTCTCTTTATTCTGAAGTCTTCTCTCTTGTTCCTTATCAAAAAAAGTCATCTGCACCCTCCCTCCCTCCACAAAGACACAGAGAATGTTGCAGGAGATGGTTTGTGACAGTGTTGTGCACTTAACTTCTTTATGGTGTGTTCTATAGTTTATTGTTAACACCCTAGAATCATCCCAAATCTCACAACTTTTTATTTATTTCTTAATTTCAAATGTGTTTAGTTCAGTAATGGCATGTAGAATACATTTAGATGTTTGTTGAATAAACACATGATTGATTATTAGAAGTAATATTTCCAAATGGAGATGTAATAATAATAAGGCTTATATTGACACACACTATGTTCCTAACGAAAAACCAAGTCCATTGTCATTGAGGTGATTCTGACTCATGATTATTCTATGTGTTACAGAGCT
Organism: Chrysochloris asiatica; assembly: GCF_000296735.1. Taxonomy (NCBI): domain Eukaryota; kingdom Metazoa; phylum Chordata; class Mammalia; order Afrosoricida; family Chrysochloridae; genus Chrysochloris; species Chrysochloris asiatica. The sequence goes on along the minus strand of NW_006408720.1, from coordinate 4,778,738 downwards.
GTATAGAGATTTCATGGCAGTAATCTTTTTGGAAAGTGATCACCAGGTTTTTGTTTGACAGTATTACTAGGTAGGTATGGACCACCAACCTTTCTGTTGTTGTTGTTAAGTACCATGGAGTTGGTTCTGACTCATAGTGACCCTGAACAGGGTTTCCAAAGTTGTAAATCTTTATGGGAGCAGAGTACCTCATCTTTCTCCTGCGGAATTGCTGTTAGTTTCAAACTGCTGACCTTGTGGTTGGCAACCGGACTTGTAACCACTATACTACCAGAGCTCCTTAACCTTTCCATTGTTGTTGTTGTTAAGTGCCGTCGAGTCGGTTCCGACCATAGTGGGGGTTTCCGAGGCTATTAATCTCTACAGGAGCAGAAAGCCTTATCTTTCTCCTGCAGAGCAGCTGGTAGTTTTACACTGCTGACCTTGCAGTTGGCAACCTGACTCGTAACCACTATACTACCAGAGCTCCTTAACCTTTCCGTTAGTTGTTGTTAAATTCCTTCGAGTTGATTCCAACTCATAGTGACCCTGTATAAGATTTCTAAGGGTGCAATCTTTGTGGAAGCAGAAAACTTTGATTTTAATTTTTTCTGTGCAGCAGCTGGTGTGCTCAAACTGTGGACCTTGTGGTTAGAAGTCCAGTGCTTATCCTCCAGAATGACTACATGCCTCTTTCTGTTAGTTGTTATTGTTGTTAATTGCCATCAAGTTGGTTCCAACTCATGTTGTGATGTTGTTGTTAGGTGTTATCGAGTCGGTACTGAGTCACAGCAACCCCAGCTCAGCAGAACGAAACACTGCCTGGTCATGTGCCAATCGCACAATTGTTGCGATGTTTGAGGCCATTGCTACAGATACTTTGTCAATCCATTTCCTTAGGGGTTTTCATCTTTTACTCTGACCCTCCCCTTTACCAAGCATGATATCCTTCTCCAGTGACTAGTTCCTCCTGAAATATGTAAGAAATATGAGAGACTAAGTCTAGCCATCCTGGCTTCCAAGAAGTATTCTGGCTGTACTTCTTCTTATACAGATTGATTTGTTCCTTTGGAAGACCATGGTACTTTAAAAATTCTCCACCGATACCCTAACTCAAATGCATCAATTCTTCTACAACAATCCATATTCACTGTCCAACTTTCACATACGTATGAGGCTATTGAAAATACCATAGCTTGGGCCAGGCACATCTTTGTTCTCAAACTGACGTCTTTGCTCTTCAACACTTTAAAGAGGTCTGGTGCAGAGATATGTCTAATGCAAAACGTCATTTGATTTCTTGACTGCTGCTTCCAGAAGTGTTGATGGTTGAACTGAGCAAAATGAAGTCTTTGACAACTTTAGTCTTTTCTCCATTTATATGGATGCTATTTATTGGTCCAGTGGTGAGGTTTTTGTTTTGTTTTGTTTTTTAACATTGAAGTGCAACCCATACCAAAAGCTGTGGTCTTTGATATTCATCAGTATTTTAAGTCATCTTTGCTGTAAGCATGCAGGATTGTATCATCTGCATATCACAGGTTGTTAATTAATCTTCCCCCAACCTTGATGCCACTTTTTCTGCATATAATCCAGTTTCTCAGATTATTTGCTCAGCATACAGATTTCATAAGTATAGTAAAAGAATACAAGGACACAATGTTCCTAATTTTAAACCATTCAGTGTTCCTTTGTTTTGTTCAACTGCCTATCGGTCTCTATACAGGTTATTCATGAACACAATTAAGTGTTCCAGAATACTCATTCTCCACAATATTGGCCATAGCTTGTTATGATCCACACAATCAAAAACCTTTGTGTAATTAATAAAGCACAAGTAAACATCTTTCTGGTATTCTCTGCTTTCAGTCAAGATCCATCTGATGCCAGCAATGGTATCCCTCATTCCACATCTCATCTAAAACCTCTGGAAGTTCTCTGTCAATGTATGCTTGCATCTGTTTTTTAATTAGTACACTCATAGTGAAACTCTATAGGGTTTCTGAGGAGCAGCTGCTGAGTTTGAATTGCCATCTTTGTGGTTTAAGCTACCATGTGATCCAGTGCTTATCCTACAATGCCACACCAGGACTCCTTTCCATTAGTGTTGTTGTGGTTATTAGGTGCCATAGAGTTGGTACCGACTCATAGAGACCCTATGCACAAAAGAATGAAACATTGCCTGGTCCTGGACCAACCTCACAATTGTTGCCACGCTTGAGCCCATTGATGCTTCCACTTTGGCAATCCAACTCGCTGAGGGTCTTTCTCTTTTTCTTTGACCTACACCCTATCAAACATGATATCCTTCTCCAGTGACTGGTCCCTCCTGACAATATGTCAGACGTATGAGAGACACAGTTTGGCTACCCTGGCTATCAGGAGTGGAGGGGAAACCATTTGTGGCACCCAGGGACTTTTTGCTTCATTCCAAGCCCTGTTACAAGCATTTACACTTAATTATCATAATATCACTACTTATCCAAACCAAACCCACTGCCATCTAGTTAATTCTGACTCATAGCAACTCTATAGGATACAGTAGAACTGTTTATAGGTTTCTAATGCTGTCAGCCTTTACAGAAGCAAACTGCCTCATGTTCTTCTGTCTCATAGATGATGGTTTCAGAGAGGTTAGTGGATTTGAATAACAATCTTGAGGTTATCAAACCAGTGCCTAACACAGAGCACCCTCATAGCTTCTTACATTGCTATTTGGGCAGTATAATTGATTCATGAAAATGATTGAGTGACTGCACTCAACATAATGACCTCCTGAACAAAGAAGAGTGAAGAAAATCAAAGACGCAAGGAAACAATTAGTCCAAAGAACTAATGGACTACACAAACATCAGTCTGCATGATTCTGAGATCAGAACAGATGAACTAGGATAGATGGTGCTCAACTATCACTGCTGACCACTTTAAAAAAGATCACAACAGGATGTCCTAGATAAGGCAGGAGAAAAATGTGGAACAAATCTCAAAACCTTAAGAAAAGAATGGAGACCAGTGTATTCTCTAAAACTGTGACCCTTAGACATACTTCAGGCCTGTAACAGAACTTACCCTATCAAGCTCAACTTTTGGCAAAACAATAAACCCAATGCCTTCTAGTGGATTCTGACTCACAGTGACCTGTAAGACAGAGTAGAATTGCTTCATGGAGTTTCCCAGTATCTCAATCTTTACAGAAGCAGACTGAATCATATTTCTTCCACGGAGCAGCTTGTGAGTTTAAACCAGTGACCTTTACATTAGCAGCCCCAAGCATAACACATTGCACCACCAGTGCTTCTTAACCAAACAATAGGCAGGCCTCTCCTCTGTCAGTTTGTCAAACTGGTGGATTGTGTATTACTGTGATTCTGGAAGCTATGCTACCTGTATTTTAAATACCAGAAGGGGACACCCATGGTGAACAGGTTCCAGCTGAGCATACAGACTAAGAAAGAGTAGGGAGGAGGAGAGGTGGACTACTTCTGAATTTTTAGAAACTGAAAACCTTATGAACTGCAGTAAAACATTGTCAGCATCAGAATATTGAATACTGAAACATGATGAGGAGCACGAGAATATTGTCAGATATAGTGCCAGAAGATGAGCCCCTCATGTTGGAAGACACTTAAAACATGACTGGGGACGAGCTACCTCCTCAAAGTAGAGTTGACCATGATGACATGAATGAAGTAAAGCTTTTAGACCCTTCATTTGCTAATGGAGCACAACTCAAAATGAGGAGAAACATTGCAAACATCCATTAATAATTGTAATATGGAATCTATGAAGTATGATTCTAAGAACATTGGAAGCTGTCAAAAATGAAATGGAACTCACAAACACTGACAACGTAGGCATTGGTGACCTGAAATGGACCAGTACTAGCCATTTTGATTCTGGCAATCATATGGTTTACTATGCCAGACATGACAAATTAAAGAGAATGATGTTGCATTCATCATCAAAAAGAACATTTCAAGATCTACCTTCAAGTATAATGTTGTCTGTGATAGGATGCTATTTATAAGTCTATAAGGAAGACCAGTAAATATCACTACTATTCAAACCTACACATGAAACATTAAAGCCTGTGATGGTGAAATTGAAGAACTGTACCAACTTCTTCAGTCTAAAATGGATCAAACATTCAGTTAAGTTGCATTGATAATTACTGGTGATTGGAATGAAAAGGTTGGAAACAAAGAAGAAAGATCAGTAACTGGAAAATATGGCCCTGCTGATAGAAACGATGTTAGAGATACCAAGATTGAATTTTGGAAGACCAATGGCATGCTCATTGCAAATCTCTTTTTAAAACAATATAAAATACAACTATACACATGGACCTCATTCGACAGCATTCACAGAAATCAAATTGACTACATCTGTGGGAAAACACAGTGAAAAATTCTGTCTCAATTTTCATTAGTGGAAATAGAATATCCTAAGTGAAAACGAGACCAGGGGCAGACCATAGAACAGAACATCAATTGTTCGTATGCAAGTTCAGACTGAAGTTAAGGAAAATTAAAACAAGTCTGTGAGATCTAAAATATGACTTTGAACATATCCCATCTGAATGTTGAGATCATCTCAAGAACATATTTGATGCATTAGTCATTAATGACTAAAGACCAGAAGAATTGTGGAAAAACATCAAGAATATCATATAAGAAGAAAGCAAAAGGTCATTAAGATGATAAGAAAGAAGGAAAAGACCAAAATGGGTATCAGAAGAGACTCTGAAGCTTGATCTCCAGATGCTAAAGCATATGTCAGAAATAAGTAAGTAAGCGAGCTGAACAGAAAATTTCAAAGGACTGCCCAAGAAGACAAAGTCAATTATTATAATGAAATTTGCAAAGACCTAGAGTCAGAAAACTAAAAGGGAAGAACATGTTTAGCATTTCTCAAGATGAAAGAACTAAAAAATTCAAACGTCAACTGTAAATATTGAAAAATTCTATGGGATAGTGCACTAAAATGCAAGGTCAGTTTGAACTGCCAACCTTGGCAGTTCAAACTTACCAGTCACTCATCAGACCCTCATACAGGGTCACTAAGAGTCAGAACTGACACTTAACAACAACAATGATCAAAATACTGAATGATGCAAAAAGTATCAAAAAGAGATGGAAGAAATACACAGAGTCACTGTGCCAAAAGGAAATGGATGATGTTCAACCATTTCAAGAGGTAGCATGTGATCAAGAACCAATGGTATTGAAGGAAGAAGTCCAAGGTACATGGAAGGCATTGGCAAACAACAAAGTTCTGGGAATTGAAATCTTTCAACAAACTGATACAGCATTTGAGAGCACTCATTTATCTATGCCAAGAAATTTGGAAAACAGCTACCAGGCCAACTAATTGGAAGAGATCCTTATTTGTGCACATTCCAAAGATAGGTGACTCAACGGAATTCAGAAATAATTGGACAACGACTTTAATATCACATGCAAAGTGTAATGTTGCTAAAGAGAATTCAAAATGGCTGCAATAGTACATTGACTAGGAAATTGCAGAGGTTCAAGTCAGATTCAAACAAGAACATGGAACAAGGGATATCATTGCTGACATAAAATGGATCTTGGCTGAAAGCAGGGAATATCATAAAGATGTTGACCTGTGATTTATTGACCATGCGAAGGCTTTCTATTGTGTGGATCATGACAAGTTATGAACAATATTTTGGAGAATGAGTATTCAGAACTTTGTTCTTTAAGAACAAAAATGTCAGTTTGAAAACCAAGGTGTGCCTCTCCCAAGCCATGGTATTTTCAATAGCTTCATATGCATGTGAACATGGACAATGAATAAGGAAGACAATAGAAGAATTCATGCATTTGAGTTATAGTTTTGGAGAAGAATATTAAAAATACCATGGACTGCTAGAAGAACAAACATATCAGTAGTGGAAGAAGTACAGCCAGAATGCTCCTTAGAAGCTAGAATGGCAAGATTTCATGTCTCAAATTTCAGACATAATTATCAGGAAGGACCAGTACCTGGAGAAGGACATCATGGTAGGTTAAGTACAGGGTCAGTGAAAAACAGCAACACCCCCAACAAGATGGATTAACACAGTTCCAACAGCAATGGGCTCAAGCTTAATAATGATGGTGAGAATGGTGCAGGGCCAGACAGTGTTTCGTTCTGTTGGGCACAGGCTTGCTATGAGTAGGAACCAATCTGAGGGAACCTAGCAATATCAACAACAAGGAAGTACACAAGCTTTAGAATAACTAATCACTTAAGATCAAAAGAAGAGCACTGATCTAAGGAAGTTCAGAAAGGTTAAGAAAGAGGAACTGAACCAGGAAACATAGAGAAGAGGTGGCATAAATGATGATACATTATGGGAATATGATCAATGACATGAAACAAAATGTGTATGAATTATTGAATAGAAAATTAATTTGTTCTGTAAACTTTGCTGCGTATTCATTATAATTTGGAAAAAAAAAAAATAGTCAGGAGAACAGTTCTATCTGGCACGAATAGGGTCACCATGAATTGGAAAGATTCTATGGCAATTTTTTTTAATGAAATAAAAAAAAGTACTTGATTTTTCTAATATTAAATACAGAGAAAAATACTTTAGGACTTGTAATCTTGCATTCTGAAATATGTATATTAAAGAGCATATGCTACAAAATCATTCAAGGTTACTTAATGAGTAAGAAAATGACTTGGTGGAAAAAACAAGTAACATCCACATTTAGTAAAGAGTGTTTCCTAGAAAATTAGCCTAGTTTTGAATAGGACATATGAATTGAAGATTTGAGCTGCATAGAGAGGCTAGTAGTGCTCTTGATTTCTAACCCACCTAATCCTATTTGTATGCACATCAAGTGGAGAGATTGATTTTTTTGTGTGTTTTTTAAATTTATATCACCGGAGTTTCTGTTTTTTCCTATCTAAAATTAAGATAATATCTTACTTTACATACATATGTCAATGTTAAATGATTTAATATTGATTGTTGTTGTTAAGTGTATTTGAACCACAACTTTGTGGTTAACAGTCCAGTGCTTATCCTACAGCGCCACATAATGATCAAATATGAATAAAATAAATATGCACAAATATAAATACTTTGAGTGTTATCTGTGTCTGTCTATCCCTTCTTCCCAGATGAACAAGTAAATTCAGACTCAAAATCTTAACACCCCCAACAAGATGGATTAACACAGTATAAGTATCATTAAGGACTCTACTAGGTAGCAAATGTTTTTATTACTAGCAATTTACTGTCTGCCTTTCTTTAGAAAGATGAATTGACCCAACTCCTTAATCCTATTTGAGGCATTTCAGAGTCTAGGTTGACACCAGGGTTACAGCAATTGCTATATCTTCAAGTTGAAGGGACACATGACTACAGTGAACATGTAAGCATTTGTTTCATATGACTAAGAACACTTACTTTTAAAGTTTTAGGAATGAGAAGAAATAACGCCTTTGTGGTCATTAAAACACTATCCAATGTATTTGTTGGAAGTCATCCAACCATGAAAGGTAAATTATTTCCATTTCATCATCATCTTTGGAGAATATAGTTCAGGCTTGTATGCTTTAATTGTTGCTCAATATAAGTTTAATTTCTACTTTGGTACTTCTGGTATAAAAAAAAAATTCTCTAAAGAAAAACTGTCTCTTAACTATTACGATAAATATATTTAAATAAAATTCAAAGAAAAAACTATTTTCAAATCGATTGGATTGTGTTTTAGAATTGCTAGCCGTGCTATGAACTAGTTATGAGTTGGAATAATATTCTCTGTATTGATATGCAAATGAGCTCACTAAGCAACCACTTTGCTTTAGAGATTTACATAATGCAATACCAAAAGCCACATTAAATTAATATTAATTATTTGGTTTTTAAAGCACGAAAGTTCAATGTCAAGCTGCTCTTCTTCCCACATTTCATTATGTCTATGCGTGAGAACATTAAAACACAAGGAACAACAACAAAAAGATGTGTACGATTATCTGGGCTCTGTATCTATAGAAGAGCATAGCTTATAACACTAAGATGGCAAGGATATAAAGTGGTATGTCTCTTACAAATTTGTTGTTAAGTGCCATTGAGTCTGTTCCCACTCATAGCAACCCTATTAAGGTTTCCAAGGAGCAGCTGGTAGGTTTGAACTGCCAACCTTGTAGTTTGCAATCCAGTGCTGATCCTACAGCACCACACCAGAAGTCTCTTATAAATAGTAGATTTTAAAATCTTTGACAAAATTCATATTTTCACAGAATCAATGTAGGAGTATCAATTTTTGTTTCTTTTTGTTAGTTATTGGCAAATTTTAATTTCCAATTGCCCCTTCCCTCACCAGTCAGTATGAAAACTTCTGAAACACATTTCCTTGCCAAAAAACTGGTGTGTACGCTAGCATATTAGCCTAAGTAAAACATCATAATTAGAAAGCACATTCTTCAATACATTTTATATTATGCATTCCAGTTTATGTGAATAATTTTTGTATTAAGTAGTATTTCTAGAATTTGCATGTTCCAGATCAGTACCACTGAGTTTTCATTATAAAGAATCTATCAAAATATTATATGAATATATATACAATGCATAAATACATATATATGTAATGTATATGAATATACATTCATATATGTGTAATGTATAAGGAGCTCTGGTAGCGTAGTGGTTACGAATCGGGCTGTGAACCTTAAGGTCAGCGGTTCGAAACTACCAGCCGCTCCGCGGGAGAAAGATG
>NW_006408720.1:4767278-4768283 GCF_000296735.1 Chrysochloris asiatica | reverse complement strand
AGCCTTGGAAACCTTATACAGGGTTGCTATGAGTCAGAATTGACTCCACAGCACATACCCACAACAACATAACAACATATATATATACAGGCTTCAAAATTTTTTGTGAAAAAATTAAATTAATTGCAATTATTCCAGGAAATACTGCAGTCCCTTGGTGTGTGCAAACACACATACATGTATACACATATATAAACAAACTATAAGAAAAAACACAACTCTTATGATATAAAACACTGATACTATTGTTTAATGCTTCCTCTTTTAGAAAATCCATATTATGACTCATTGAAACCCTGAGTTTCTGAAAAGACTGTCTCATCAGTTATAATAATATTAACTTCCTTAATACCAAGATGATTTAAAGCACAAAGGGACCAATTGTTGTGTTCTGTGGTAACCTATTTAATTGGAAAATTAGGATTTTCCACAAGGGTCCCTTCAGATCACCTTAAATAGATTATGCCCAAAGGGCACAGTAGGTGTTGAAGCAGAACTTGATTAAGTCTGTTTGGTAAGGGATAATTGGTCACATGGCTGTTACAATGATGGCAACAACAGGAAGGGTTTTTGTTTTTGCTTTGTTTTCCTGGTGTATATTTCACAAGCATCTTTAGAATTTTAAAATATATTGTTGTTGATAAGTGCCATCGAGTCCATTCTGACTCATAGCAACCCTTTATAGGGTTTCTGAGGAGCAACTGGTGGGTTTGAACCACCGAACTTTTGTATAGCAGTCCAATGCTTACCTTAGAGAGTCACAAAAAGGAAATAGTAGTTGCTGTGTCAATTCAGGATAAATATGAAGAAATAATGAAGACTTATAATTCAGGTGTTTTGATCTTATTAATTGAGTATTGAACATTATTTAAAAATGGCCATTATTAAAAGAGAATCCTTAATAAATGTTTGTTGTTGTTGTTAAGTGCCGTTGAGTCGGTTCCGACCCATAGCGACCCTGTATAGGGTTTCCGAGGGTGTAAATCTTTACGGGAGTAGAAAGCC
>NW_006408720.1:4764111-4764701 GCF_000296735.1 Chrysochloris asiatica | reverse complement strand
GAGAGAGAGAGAGAGAGAGAGCATCCTGGTGTGGTACTGTAGCATAAGAACTAAACTGCTAACCACAAGATCCACGTTTCACACCTACCAGTTGATCCTTAGAAACCCTATACAAGCTTACTATCACTCAGAACTCACACACACTCATACACATGCATACACACACACACATTCAATGTACTCCTGGGTGTGGCTCTGTAAAATCAGCACTGGATTTCGAACTACAAGGTTGGCAGTTCAAATGTACCAGCTACTCCTCACTGAGTCAGATCCGACAGCATATACATTGTGTATGGTTGTGGTAGTAGTGTACCATGGCGTCAGTTCTGACTCATAACGACCCTGTACAGGGTTTCCGAGGCTGTACATCTTTACAGGGAGCAGAAAGCCTCTTCTTTCTCCCACGGAACAGCTGGTAGTTTTGAACTGCTGGCCTTGAGATTAGCAGCCTGATTCGTAACCACTACTCTACCAGAGCTCCTTATATTATGTATATTGTTGTTGTTAAGTACGGTGGAGTTGGTTCCTATTCATAGTGACCCTGCACAGGGTTTCCAAGGCTGTAAATCTTTATGAGAGCAGAACGCCTC
>NW_006408720.1:4748450-4762546 GCF_000296735.1 Chrysochloris asiatica | reverse complement strand
CCTCATCTTTCTCCCGCGGAGCAGCTGGTAGTTTCGAACCGCTGACCTTAAGGTTCGCAGACCGATTCGTAACCACTACGCTACCAGAGCTCCTTTTAAGTGCACATAATTACTTAGCTATCACTTACTAAGTTTTTCTTATTTTATTCAAGATTAGCTAAAATGTTTAACACCTTTCAGATTTATTATCGTCTGCTTTACTTCTCTGTTGTACATGTTCATAAATAAAAACAAGGGAAAATATTTAAAATTATACAGCCTTTATAATAGAAAAGTCTAATTATATCACCTTACCTTAATAACAACAACAACAACCTTGAATCTCACAAAACATGTAAAGTAATGTATCTTATTTGTAATGAAAGAGAAAAGCTATGTAGCTTGGTATCCTCATTTTTTTAAATGTATATTTCAGCTTTATCAATATGCCTTAAAATGGATAGTAACAAGTACCACTTTAGCATGACATTTAACATATACTTAGATTATTTCAATAATTTTTTATATATATACCCTTCCAAAGTAAACTATCTTTTAGCTCATTGTTATATATGATCCCACATCTCTGTAAATGAAAGCTTTAGTAAACCACCCTGTGTAGTGGCATTGAATATCCCTTTGCATTTCACATGAATAAGTTCATATATGTTCATTTGAACTTGCTTTTCAAAGATGGTCATCTTGTGAAAATAAGTGGAGAAGAGAATGAAGTGCCACCACATTTGAATAGATTTTATAGTTGCTTTTCAAGTTGGCAAATTTAGTAGTTTACAGTGGAAATCTCATTCTGTATCTAGATAGAGTATCTTAATGCTAAGTTTGGAACTTTGATGGAAACCTTATTTTACTTTAGAACAACATTTTAAAAAGCTAAATGTGCACTTAAGTCATGAGAAATGCTTCTGGTATTTCAAATTTGTAATCTCTCTGAATCTTCCTTATACTTGTTTCATGTTTGCCAGTAGCATATTTTGATTTTAGTGCTTGCCAAGCTATCTCTCACAATATTAAACTTTGTCTGAAACAAAAAAATAAAACACCAACAAACTTATAATCAACAGCAGTTCAAGATAACTGTTTATACCAAAACAAGGATATACATTTTGGACAACCTTGTGCAAAAAGAAATTAGTAAGATAATCAAATGTAGTGTTGATGTAAGTGTGTTGTAAATTTTAAAATGTGCATTAATGTTTTAAGATAACAAAAAGAAAATTTGAATCAAATATAAATTGAGAGATGCATAATTCTATTTGAAATTTAATGGTCAGACTATGTATTAGGGTATAATTAGTTTTAAAAAGAAAATTTCAAATTGCATAGAATTGAAAAATGATTTTATATACATTTGAAAGAGACTGTAAGTAAGAACTTTCTGGTCTAAGGTTGCTTATGTCCATCTTTGCCTCTTTACCTCCTTAGCCTTTAAAAATGTATATGAATATTTAACATAAGATCACATGACTGATAAGAATTCTAAAGAAGACAGCTGCTTAAGGTAAAACATGGGAGCAACTCACTCTGGAGAGATTTACATTTGATCTCTATGTTGTGCAAAAATATCCATTTCTTTCAACTATCAGTCCCACGCATTAGGGCTGTAGTATGACTAAAATGAAAAATCTCTGCCCAAGTATATATTATTTTAAGTCATACAATCAAAGGCTAAAGTTTCTACTACTTACTTTAATGCAACTAGAATATAACATTTTAAACATTAAATATATGAATATTCATTTGTGTACTCATTAGTTTCTGGGAAACACAGCCCTAGTCTGTTGAACAGTACTTACTAAGTATAAACCACCTTTACAATTTTATTCATCATATAGTCAACATGATTTTTAGACCAGATGTCTACCTGCCTTCTGAGCTCTTCTCCCTGGAATATAAAGGAAAGTTTTGCTTCCCACACCATGTTTTTCCAGCCATTATTTATACTTAATCTAATGTCACTGAATAATAAGTAGGCTAAATGAAAGATCACAATTCTATTTATCAGACAAACCATGTCTGTCTAAACAAAAAGTCATGAGTAAGTAATAGGAAATTCTAGGAGCCCCAGCTAACTTCTATCATTTAATAATTGCTCACTACTCGAAGTACTGTGCAGTGTTTTATTGTTTGGAGGGTTTTTTTGGTGATTTTGGGATTCCATCCTTTCTCCATACACACTCAGAGTACATTGCCAATTGACAAAAGGAACACAGCCTCAAAAGAAAATCCCTTAACTAGAAAAGAGCTCTCTGCAAAGCATGCAAGAGGTTAAACATTGCTGAAATAGCAAGACATTTTCTCAGCCCACGCTTCCCAGTTCCATTCAATTACCAACAGCAGCAGTGACAATAATACAAGCTAATACTGTATTATTAAATCAGAGCTTCCCATTTACATTCACCTCTAACCTGAGGGTGTGGGGAGGGGATGCCATTTACAAGTCAATAACAGTACTAACAGCCCCCAACTGAAATACACATGACCTTGGTGTATGGAATTCTCAGAGACTGAGTTTCACAAGTTTTTTGTTTTTTTGTTTTAATCTACTGCAAGTCAGCACATCTAAATGAACCCAGCATGATACAAAAGTCCCTACCCCTACCACCTTCAGCCAAATGTGTAAAGAGCGCTGCACTTTGCAGTATATGCTTTAGATACTGGAGGTTACATTAACCAAAGATTAAACCATTCAAATGTATTTTTTTTTCAGACTGGATTATTTCTAAGCAACTTGTTGGTTGGTTTATTAGTGCCAATTGCTAGCATTTTTGAGGGCTTGCACTGAATGGTTCCTGCCCCTTTACCCACGTAAAGTATTGCTTTACAAATATTTATATTTACAAAGCATGATGTGGCATGATGACATTAACTTCATAAAAAATAAAACCTTAAACTTCCCCTTTAGAATTCAATGCATAATCATCAATAGATGCTTCTGTAATAATGATAACAGAATTTAGTGAAATAATTACTGTAAGCATTTCCAAAGTCCTCTTTCAAATTATTTTTTAAAAAGCCTAACTTGTCTTTAAATATTTGTAGCATAACTTGTCTTTACATTTTTGAAAGGTAGTTGGCATTGCTTCCAGACTTATGATCATTTATAACAATATTATTTTTTCTTACCTTATTTTGATAGTCAAAAAAGTCCCCTAGAAAGATTCCTAAAGGGTGTAATTAGATAAATCACTATTTTAAAAAAAGAAAACAAAAACCACTAGTAAAAAGATCGTCTTGTCTTTGCTGGTAAAAACAAAAACAAAATAGTTTGGTCGAAAACTATAGAAATCTCCAAAGTCACGCCTGAATGGGCGCCCAGGTGGCAAACAGAAGACTCTCCCACGTCCGATAACAACACTCCTTTGTCAAGTTGATATGAGTACTGCTGGTGAAGCGGGTCCCGCAGGACACAGAGGGTGCAAGAGGGCGTTGCCCTGAGGTGCTAGAGCTGCTGGCCTGTTGTGTCCCAGGTTCACCACGAACAGCTCAGTGGCTCCTCTCACCTCCAGTTTGTCTCAGTCACTGGACCAGACTGATTCTCGCGCCTCCTCCCTAAGCAAGAGCTGCTGCCATTCAAACCGGGGTGCCCCGCCCCCACCATCTGACGTAACTATTTTGCATATCAACTCCCTGAGAGGTGCGGGGCCACCCCCTCAACTAAGCTTCTGCTAGGGTCAGCTGCGACGATTAAGGAGACCCAATCCAGGCTTATGATCTGCGTGGGTATCACTGGACTTCAAGATTCACCAGCAACCAGTCCTGAAGAACTAAATTCTCTCGGCGTTGCATAAGCCTTTGCTTCTGCTGGGACTGCCGTTTCTGTGCACTCTAATGATCTCTGCTGCCACAGCTCAGTCAGAAAGACGGGGGGTAGGGAGGGGGCAATGGAGATTTGAGCGGAGATGGTGGGGAGACGGATGAGGAGGAGGTAGTGAATGGAATGAATCTATTCAACTATTATAATAAAATACGCGATCTCTTCAGTCCTTCTAGCCAAACTTTCCACTTTCTTCCTGCCGTGTGTTTGTAGGAAAGAATGTGTTTGGTGTCCCTGTCCCCCTCCCAGATTCACAGAACTGCTGGAGGGAGTCGCTGCAGCAGAAACTTGCTTTGGAGAAGAGAAAAAAAAAAAAAAAAATTCTTTGAGCACTGGGAGAAAATGTGAACAATTGCGATTGCAATGCTTAACATCATTCGTAAACAGAATCTTTTTTTTTTTTGTTAATAAACACTGCAAAGTATATGTCAGTCTTCATATAAGTTCCCACAAAATGTGAGCCTTCCCATTGTCATTCTCATTATTTAAATAAATCCTCATGTTGTAAAGAGTTGGGGATCTCAGGGTTAACAAAATAGCTTAATAATAATAAAATGGGAAAGTTCTCAGTTTCAACTTCCACTGCCAAAACCCTGAAGGCTATGCAGTATTTATTATGTCTAATATATCAATTTTTCTATGAAAGATGGGGCATGCTGGAAGCATTCCATAGCCTTTAGCAATTCTTTCAGTGTATGTGATGTTTCTTATCCCAGTGAAGCTCCAAGGGCCTTGATAGCAGAAGGGGGGCAAGTCATGCCAAATTCCAGCCTGCAGAAACTTGTAAACAAACACTTAATGAACTGAAACCATCAAGCATCTAGGAGGTTAGTATATTTAGTGTTGTTATTGCTGTTAAGTGCCATTGAGTGGGTTCCAACTAATAGTGACCCTGTAGAGGGTTTCTGAGGTGCCGCTGGTGGGATTGAACAGCCAACCTTACAGTTCAAATTCACCTTGTGGTGGAGTGCTTATTCTACAGTGCCACTAGTACCCATATATCTCCTATAGTTATCATTGTTGCTTATTTCTACAAAGAAATGAACATAGAAAGCTAAGCCTGAATTTTCTTAATTGAATCAAATATTTATCACTGAAAGTTATTTTTTCAAGAAATTTCATATCATTTAACATTGTTTTCAGAATACCTACATATTGATATGTGCCATTATTTCCTAATGGTCTAATATAATTTTGCAGTGAGTCTTTTCCCAGATTCTGAGCACATGAATCATATTTTATTTGCCCATTAAAGAAAATAAAGACTCCTGTGTAGTGTTGTAGGGTAAGCACTCAACCTCAAGGCCCTTTTGAACTGCAAGGTCAGAAGTTCAAACTCACCAGCTACTTCTCCAAAACCCTCTAAAGGGTCGCTATGAGTCAGAACTACTAGATGGCACTTGACAACAAGTAAAATAAAATAATGAAAACCAAAGTATTATCTTCCAAAGTACCTTCCTTTGGAGTCCTGGTGTGGCACTGTGGGCTAATGCATCAGACTGCAAAGTCACTTGAACTGCAAGGTTGGTGGTTCAAGCTCACCAGCTGCTCCTTGGAAACACAATACAGCGTCTCTATGGGTCAGAATCGACTTGATGGCACTTAACAACAACATGTACCAATATAAAGCTTTCTTTGCAGCATCATTTTGGATTTGCCAGGCTTTTCCCCAAAATATTTAATTTTCAGCTTTTCCTCTAACACACATATATACATCATAATTCATGTATTCAAAGGATTATGCAGTAATTTTTCCCCCAACTACTGATTCTTTTTCTTTAAGTATCTAAGTGACTAGTACTACACACAGATTCCTGGTGTGACTCTGTATGATAAGAACTGGGCTGTTAAACGCAGGCTGAAGTTCAAACCTGCCAGCTGCGTGGTCCTTGGAAACACTATGTAGGGTCGCTTTAAGTGGGATCTGACTTGATGGCACTTAATAGTGCTATATGCTTATATATATGCACACATTTATTTAGAGTCAGGTTTTCAAAAAAAAACTAATTTAATAATACTGTCAGATACCATGTTATTGTTAAGTATTGTCAAGATGGTTCCAACTCACAGTAATCTTATTTGGGGTTTCCAAGAAGCAGCTGGTGGATTTGAGCTATCCACTTTGGGGTTAGTAGTCCAGTATTCATTTTACAGTGCCATACTAGGACTCCTCATAATAGGACATAAAAGATGGTATTTGAGGGCAGACGGACATTGTACAATTATAATTGCAATTGATCTGACTAAATAATATGTCTTTAGTTTAGTTTCTTGTGGAGTCCTGGTGTAATACTGTACATTAATGTGCTAGACTGCAAGTTTGATTTGAACCACAAGGTCGGTGGTTCAAACTCACCAGTCGCTCCTCCGAGTTGGAACCAAGTCAATGGCACTTAACAACAACAACAGCCTAGCTATGACTAACAGGTTATGCTTCTTTTAGAAATATCACATAGCATGGTTTAGTCGACTTCATGTAGTATGGCAAAATGTCAGAGAAGACTCATAGGTCTATTTTAGAAATATACAGAATAATTTACATATTCTTAGAAAATATCACCAAAGCTTGTGCTATGTTATTATTATTTTTTTTTAAACCAGAGTCTATATTTATATTTGTGTCATTTGAGTTATGAATTTAATCATAATAGTATTTAAAACCTAAGTGGAATAAGTGGGAAAACAAGTATAGGTTTTAAATGCTTCTTTTTGAAAAAAGAGAAGAAAAGAAAAAGAATGGAGATTTGTTTTTATGGTGTGATGTCACCAGAAAAGCACTGAGAGTACAGGACTCCCAGGAGAATTCTGGGATTTGTTCTATCCTAATTGGCTGTGTGAGTGAGGACAAATTGTACAGACTCTTTCATCATTAGATTCATTATTTGTAAAACATGAGGTTGTAGTAAAATATCTCTGAAATCACTTACATATCTGCTTTTCCATGATTCTATGATGTATTTAAAAAAGCATCAGAACCTTCTACATGACAACTTTAGATTCTGCCTTAGAATTTAAGACATTAAAAACTTACTCCTTGGGTGAGAGAAATTGGCATCTGGCTATAAGGCTGTGAAAATGTGCCTTAGGGTAATTAGGTTGGGAGGTATAAAGAGGAATGGAGTGATTAGGAACAAAGTGAGACTAAAGAAGTTCAAAAGATAAGTCTCAGCTACAGAGAATGAGACCAAGATAATTCTGTATCTTCCCATTAAAGCATTCACATACACACATATATTACCCTGTGCAGGGTCACTATGGGTTGGAACCGACTCAACGGCACTTAACAACAACAACATATATACATATACATATAAATTCAGTATTTTCTCGTTAAAGCATTCACATACACATATGTATGTATGTATATTAATGGAATTTTTCCATTTCATTTTTCCACTACCTTTTTGAAATCCCCTTATATATATACATAGGTAATATTACAATTACAACATTTTCTCGTATAGTCACACATATAATTACTGATCAGTATTTTAAAAATAATTGTAAAGCTGTAATAAAATGCAAGGAATCTGAAAAGTGATTATATGGATTTTATTAGGAGTAAATCGTCACTTGAAAGACAAAGCCAAACGAACATTTATTTGTTATTAAGTGCTGTTGAGTCAGTTCTGACTTATAGCAATCCTGTGTAGGGTTTCCAAGGAGAAGTTAGTGGGTTTGAATTGCCGACACTGTGGTCCAGTGCATTACCCTGCAATGCCACAATAGGACTCCAGCATTTTGATAGGACTTTTAATTTAGGTAATATACTTGAAAATATTTTCATGTAATTCACAGAACTATAAAGCAAATTTTGTTTTATTCCTTTATGTATATATTTATGAAATATTTACATTTTAATCATAGTGCTTTTGGCTCTCTATATTTGTATTCCTGTAGTACCATTAAAGTTTATTAGCCCTTTTTTAAATTATAATTATTATAATGTATTTTAATACATTAGTATTATAAAAACCTGAAAGACAAAATCAGTGTATGTTTTGTTAATTTTTCATTTTGAATTATTTATACAAATGTCTGCTATAAAATAACAGCATTCTTATTTTGAAGCACTCTAATTCACTATTATTTTCCAAGTAATTTTCACTCTTAATTTTGGTGGGATCAAAACAAAAGCAAAGCCTTGAAAATAATTACAGCTATAAATGACCATGTCTTCCTTATTAAACCGAGCAATAAGGCTGCAACATCAGCACATATGGCTAAATTACAGATTCCCAATCCCCTGCATTGTAAACTTCTACATAGTTTTTTGTGTTTTTGCTGGTATATCAATATAATATTTCAGAAAGTGAATACTACATTTAACAATAGTTTTAATGAAGAATGGATTGCTGAAATTTAATTTATGCTCTTGTTTATAACCTTCTCATAGAGATTCCCAATATCTTACTAATCATACAATGTATTATAACATTCTTTGTACATTTGACAGCTGAAGATGTCTTTGTTTTCTTCTTTGTTCTTTTCTTTCTTCCTCTACTTTTTTCTTTTCTTCCTTTTTCTCTCTTACTCCCTTTAGGCACTCGATTGTTTACCTGTTTTTAATTTAATTGAAGATTGTTTTATTGAATGCAATGTTGATGCAATGCATTTATAGCTACATGTTTTAGATAATCTAGAATTACAACCTTAAACACATATTTATTTTTAATGAGAGAATATGTAGTAAAAAGAATTTCTCATATTTTTTATTCTTAAAGATAGGAATAAAGTATAGAATATCATAAGAATCAATAATTCAATACTGATTGAAGTATTCAACTGAAGAACAATTGTAGAATAAATACAATCAGACTGAAGAACACTTTTGTTGCTGTTGTTGTTGAATAATATAGTCAATTCCAACTCATGGCAACTCCATGCGTGCAGAGTAGAACTATTCCAGTGGTGCTAATTGAAGAACCTATAAACCTATTAAATTCCTTATGATAAATGTTGTTGTTAAGTGGTGTTGATTTGGTTCTGACACATAGCCACCCTGTATAGGATTTCTAAGGAGCAGCTGGTAGGTATGACAGCTGACCTCATGGTCCACGGTCCAGTGCTGATCTTACAACACCACACCACAAATCAAATTCATCAGCCTCTAGAAAGGAGAAAGATGTGGCAGATCACTTCCATAAAGGACCACAACTGTAGAAACCCTATAAGGCTATTCTACTCTGTCTTATTGTCAAGAGACACCAGTTGCTGGAGAAGGATGTCATGTTTGGTAAGGTGGAGGGTCAGAGATAAAGAGGAAGAACCCCAATGAGATGGATTAGCCAGGTGTTGCAATGGACCTGATGACAATAGGTTTGTGTTATATTGTTTTCAGAAGCAGATTATCAGGCTTATCTTCTGAGGCAACTCTGGGTGTGTTCCAATTGCCAACCTTTTTGCTATTGATTGAATACTTCCATCTATGAAGACTTGCAGGGGGAGATAATAATAATAATAATAATAATATATGTCAATATATAGGCATATATTTTCCCCCTGGATGGAAGTACTCAACCACTAACATACACACACCTGAACTCCTGGTGTGGTGCTTGCTACAGGATACTGCACTGTACAGAAGGTCTGTTTAAACAGGGAGGTTAGTAGTTGAAACTCACCAATCGTTCCTCGGAAACTGTAGACAGGATCTCTATGGGTTTGGAACCAAATAAACACCACCATATTATTGTTAAATGTCGTACAATCATTTCTGACTCATAGAGACCCTGTATAGAGAAATGGTTGATGGATTTTAACTACCAACCTTGTGGTTAAAAGGCCAATGCTTATCTAACAGTGTCATATATATATATATGATACTGAAAGATGAGGCTTTTTGTTTCCACAAAGATTTAAAGCCTCCGAAACTCTATACGTGGCTGCTATGAGTCGGAACTGACTCGATGAAACAACAACAACATATATGGAGTCAGTATGGTGCACTGGAATGCAAAGTCAGTTTGAACCATAAGGTCAGTGGTTCAAGCTCACCAGTCGCTCCTAGGAAATCTTACACAGGGTGGTTATGGGTTGTAATCAACTCAACAACATTTAACAACATCAACATAAACCATATTCTTATCATAAGATTACATTAGCTAAATTTTAATACTCTAAACATATGCAATGTATGATTAAAATGGAGATTGTTTCTTTTTTTCTGTAAATTATCATAGTGCTGACATTGTGTTGGTCTTTAAGAATCATTTGTTAGCTTTAACGTGAGTATAAAAGTCAGTTGTTTTAACACTAATATACATGGAAGCATATTAAGAATGACTATTTTTATTATATGTAATGATGTGTCAATCATCAAACTGGTGTATTTCCTAGAGATTTTGAGGTCACTTTCAAAACACCAGGCTAAAATTTAGTTGGGTATAACACTTTATTCCACCCTTCAAATTCTTAGACCTTTGAACACATAAACTCTTTAAATTCCACTTGTGTATAAATTTCCACAAGAACATGGGCAGAATAAAAATATATGGATTTAAGAAGCACATTGATATGAATTTTTTAAAGTAATATTTCTAGAGAAAGTACAGAACTTGTTTCAAGAAATACTGCTTAATAGGCAAGTTAAAAATCAAATACATTCTGAGCAAACTAGGTGGGGTTTTGAGGAATAGATTTTTTATTTATCATCAATTGTCTGGGATTAAAATGAACTCAAGGTTAGAATTAAGTACAATCATAGATCATTTGATGGCACTTAACAACCACAATGGACCATTCAGACAGCCAAGGTAGACTACAACCAAAAGTATGCATACAGTATTCTGGCCATGGTTGTGTGCTGTGGATTCGATTCCAA
This sequence comes from Chrysochloris asiatica, assembly GCF_000296735.1. Lineage (NCBI taxonomy): Eukaryota > Metazoa > Chordata > Mammalia > Afrosoricida > Chrysochloridae > Chrysochloris > Chrysochloris asiatica. The sequence continues at coordinate 4,751,909 of NW_006408720.1, read as the reverse complement.
CTCATAGCGACCCTGCATAGGCTTTCCAAGGCTATAAATCTTTATGGGAGCAGAAAGCTTCATCTCTCTCCCATGGAACAGCTGGTAGTTTTGAACTGCTGACCTTGAGGTTAGCAGCCCTACTCTAATCACTACACAACCAGAGCTCCATAGAAAGACCTGTTAATTTCCTTACAATAAATATTGTTGTTGTTAAGTGCTATTGAATCTGTTCTGACTCATAGGACCCTGTATAGAGGTTTCCAATTAGCAGCTGGTGGGTTTGACTGCTGACCTTGTGGTTCATAGTCCAGTGCTGATCCTACATTGCCACACCAGCAGTCCTTATGATAAATACAGATCTTTAATTGTACAAGGGTCATCAAAAAGTTTTGGGGAAAATTCCATTTTCTTTTCATTCAATTTTGCCATGAAATTTTTGAAGTTCCTTCTATAAATTTTAGTCACCAAACTGTATGACAGTGTAAGACCTCTTTACATAAGCACACATGGGAAATGATCATTAAATAGAAACAGATTTGTCAGATTAAGTGGATTCTACCTTAATTTTCATGCAATTTATTTCACCTTCCCAATCATGTCAATTCCTTCATAGACATATTATCTCTGGGTTCTAAGTTAAAATGCTATCATCTTCCCCAGAACTATATTTTACCTTTGTTTTTTGACTTGAAAAACAACATTTGCATTATTTATTGATTTTATTTTAGTCCTAGTCTAAAAACAATGGGAATAAACTGTCTAGAAAAACTGGCATCTACCAATAGGTCAATGAACAAAATTATCAACTAGTAAGTATGGTTTCAAATTATGTGAGTCTATTAAAGGGAGTATAAATTGAAATGTATAATAAAAAAGCCTAATTAAATAGTAATTAAAATTGTGCTTATATGGCCATGTGGCCTTATAATTTGAGACAGTTCATTTAGGAGTATAACAGACATATTCATTACCATAGTAATTTATGCAGTCCTTGCTCAACAGAAATAATCATACACACACACACACACACACATATACATATAGGAGATTAGGGAATGAAAACATTCTTCATTGCTGACCAAGAAAAAGTTCAAAAGTCAACCATAAGCTGGAAAACATGTTTGCAGTTTTTTTGGGTTCTCCAGTACTGGAACGCTATCAGGAAAAACATTCAACAATCAACAATTCTCTTTACAGTGAGATGCTCACTGAAGAGCTAAAGCCTAAATTTTAGATTAAATACAGATGACGGCTATCCAAGGGCATTCTGATCTTACGTGTTGATGCACATCCACACCACACTGCCCACAGTGTGGACACTGTGTAAAAACACCATTTTCAGGTGGCAAAGCAGCCTCCCTATTGTCCTGAATTTGCTCCATTAGACTTTCACCTGTTTGGTCCCCTGTACTCAATCCTTCAAGTACGAAGATTCACATCCGATGAGGTGAAGTCAGCAGTGTATTCATGGCTTGTAGCTCAATCTAAAACATTTTAAAATAAGGAAATACAAAAGCTTGTTGCTAGATGGACAAAATGCATTGACAAGGAAGGAAATTATGTTGAAAAATGCTGTATTTGTCTTTTGTAAAAGTTGATTAAAATACATTCTACAGCCAGACTACAGATACTTTTTGACTCACTTTTGTATATGGAGCCCTGGTGTGATGGATGAGCATTGGGTTGCTAACTGCAAGGTTGGCGATTCAAACACGCTATACAGAGTTGCTATGAGTTGGAACTGACTGGGCAGCACTTAATAACAACAACATGATTCCATGTGATAAGCACTGGACATCCTGTATAGGGTTTCTGAGGAACAGCTGGTGGGCTGAACTCCATACCTTGTGGTCCGCAATCCAATGTTTATCCTACAATGTCACACCACTAAGCATTGAGGTGACTTCATATGATAAGCAATGGGCTGTGAACCACAAGGTCTGGTGGGTCAAGCCCACCAGCTACTCAGATGAGAAAAGATGAAGTTTTCTGTTCTCACAAAGATTTAAAACTATGGTAATCTTATACAGGATCACTATGAGCCAGAATCGAGTCTGCGGTGCTTAACAACTATACGTGTGTTATGAACCGAAGGTGGAGAGAGTAAAACATAGTTATATTTTGCCAGATTTATATATAAAATATATTTGTATAATTTTTCCCAAACTAATAGACTTCAATGTCAGAAATAATTAAGTGTCATTTAGGTTATTTGACTCATAATAGTGACCTTGTTTAGGATTTCTGAGGGGCAGCTGCCAACTTTGTTATTCCTTACAAAACCATACCAGGGGTCCTAATTCTGAACCCAGAAAACTATAGTTAACACCTTCCAATACATGGAATTCTACACAGTTATTGACAGCTATGTTATAGAAAATTATATAAATCATAGTAAAACTTAGAAAAATCAAATATATAAGCTACATTCTGTCAAATGCTTTACAACTGAAACTAATCTACTGCATTATTAAATTAACCCTAGTGTTATATGCATATGGAATAGTAATAATTCATGTCATTTGTTCTATTTTATTTCAATTAGAAAAAAATCATTTTAAGTGAATTGGATACAATGCTACACTCAGTGCAAGTTTCATAAACAAATTTGTAATATGCTCATTATGTTTCCTTTATTATTTTAATATTCAATGTTTGGGGAGGTAATTTGGAGTTAGATCATTTTAAGAGTTTGGGGAATCTAAAAATATCATGCCTTCTGCAAGTGTAATTGAACTAAGAAAATGAAGCATAAAATCTTACTTATGCTCAAATCAAGAGATTTAAAAAACTTAGAGTTCTTCTGTTTAAGAGATCTCTTAGGGCATCTATTGGTCAATGTTAGTATTGCATATGAGAATTTGAGTACAGCAGGAATTTTCCAGTGTAAAAAAACAAACCTAGATTTCTGTTGTTCACCATAATGATTAAAATGCACACTGATGAAGAGATTTATGATGAGACTCTCTCATGTTTATTTTTGGATTTATAACATTAAGCAAATATATGAAAACAAATATGGTATGAGAGTTGATCTTGTAAAGTGTTTGCAATACAATATTTGCCTTTTCAACATTTTCAAAGTATGTGTTAATTGTCTTTTATAATCTAGTATGTCACTGTTCATATTAGTTGCCATCAGGATTTTATTTAAATTTTGGAATTTTCATGAGTTGTATAAAACAGTTGTTCCTTCAAATTTCAAAAGAATCATACACAATAACATAAGTTACATTATGATCTTGGAGAAGAAAATGTAAAAGGCAATGGAAAATATGGATGAAAAACTTAAGTTCACAAGAACTGTAATATGGAATTTTAAAATAAAAGAAGTAGAAAAAAATCTGTATATTGTATCAAATAGAGAAGTAATTTTATCCAAACTATCACTGCTATTTGCTTGAAATTAGGAGCAATAATGTGAAATTGTGGGAAAATATACTTAACATCCAATATTTCTGTGTTTTTATAATATAT
>NW_006408720.1:4739104-4748350 GCF_000296735.1 Chrysochloris asiatica | reverse complement strand
TATATATATAGTGAACTAGTGAGAGAGAAAATTCACCAGCCTTATTTTTCAAATTTTCTGACTTAACAGACTTTAACAGTTTTAGCACTTTTCTATCACTCATTTTAGTGCAAAATATTTGTGTTTTCCTTCTCTGATGGGTTTCAGCTTTATACAGATTCCAGTTTTCTCGGGTTTTGCTGTATAATTAAATGACTATAAAAATGAAAACTACAATAATAGATATGACTAAATAAAGGAAAAGTACCAGAAGTATAAACAAAATATCACAAATAAAATTTGGTAAAATGTTATGGGTACAAAATGGTAAGTTCTTTAAGAAAAGTACAGCAGTGAAAGGAGAACTGAGAAATTATTTCTGGGTTTCCCTACATGAGATAAAGAATTCTTCCAAAGCATATGATTTACATTATAAAATGTTACCCATAGTCCATCAGACTTCAATATTCTGAAAGTTGTTTCCATCTACCTTTATTTACACAGAGTAAGAACCAAGCTTCTTCCTAGGTGTGTGTGTGTTTCCCAAGTATCCCTTCAGGTATCCATTCAACAACTAAAAATCAAATGCCTACTCTGAACAAACAAACAAATCTGGAAATTAGCGGTACAAGAACAAATAATACATAATGCCATAAATAAAATCCCAAACCAACTAATACAATACAATACAAAGTAATGAAATAATGTCATTGTGTCCAGAATCAACCTCGTCTGGTAACAACCTCTAGATTGCATCTGTTGTTATTAAGTGCCTTCAAGTTGGTTCCTACTCATAGTCAGTTCTGACTCATAGCAATCTTGTATAGGATTTCCAAGGAGTGGCTGGTGAAATTGAACCACCAACCTTGTGGTCCAGTGCATTATCTGTCAGAACCACATCTACTAGAGACTAAATTTCTATCTTTAAAATCTGTCCTGAAGCTTTATAATAAGGAAGTTTTTAGTTCACTAAGAGGAAAAATTTTCAAATACTAAGTTGCCTTAATTTACACTAATATAGAATTGACATTTACTGGCATCGAGTTGGTTCTGAATCACAATGACCCTGTATAGAGTTTCCGAGTAGCAGCTGGTGAATTTGAACATCCAGCCTTGTAATTCTAACCCATCATGCAGTCCTGTGTTTATCCTACAGCACTACACCAGGACTCCATAGAATAGGCAGACAGAAAATATTATAATATCACATTCAAGAAAATGTAAGCTTATTTATCTCTATTCTTTTTTTTACCTAAAACCAAAGCAGATATCTTAGTTTCTTTGTACTGTTGTCACAGAAACAACAGGCTCTCATGAACAAAAAAATTATATTCCCAAAGTTGAGGCAATTACAAGTGTAGAGTCAGTAAGTCAACTCTAGAGTAAGGCTCTCTTTGGGGAAAAAAATCCTTGAATCTTTGTGTTTCTCTTCCTTGATTATTTGGTGACCTTCACATGACATCAATCATCTGTCTGTTTTTTGTACTGTGGTGGCTTTCATATTGCTGTGATTTTGGAAGCTATGCCATTGGTATTTTAAATACCATCAAGGTCAACCATGGTGGACAGGTTTCAGATGAGCTTCCAGATGAAGGCAGAATACGAATCATGATAAAGAATACCAGAATATTGTTGATATAGTGCCATAAATTGAGCCCCTCATATTGGAAGGTACTCAAAATACAACTAAGGAAGAGCTGTCATTTCAAAGTAGAGTTAATCATGATGACACAAATGGAATAAAGCCTGTGGGACCTCAAAATGAAGAGAAACAACTGTAATCATCCATTAATAATTGGAACATGGAATGTACGAAGTATGAATCTAGGGAAATTTTCAAAAATGAAATGGAATGTCCAAGACATTAGTGAGCTGAAATGAACTGATTTGGCCATTTTTAATTAATAATCACAAGGTTTACTATGTGAGAAAGGAAAAATTGAAGAGGAGTAGAGTCACATTAACTATTAAAGAGAACTTATCAACATCTGTCTTGAAGTACAACACTGACTGTGATAGGATAATATCTATATGCCTACAAGGAAGACCAGTCAATACCACTATTATTCAAATTCATATACCAACCACTAAAGCTAATGATGAAGAAATTGAAGAATTCTATCAACTTCTTCACTTTGAAATTGATCAAACGTACAATCAAGATGTATTGATAATTGCAGTTGACTGGAATATAAAGGTTGGAAACCAAAAGGAAAGATCAGTAGTTGGAAAATATGGCCTTGGTAATAGAAACAATGCTGGAAATAGCCTGATAGAATTTTACAAGAACAATGACTTCTTCATTGCAAATACCTTTTATAACTAACCTAAAAGATGACTATACCCATGGACCTTACCAGGTGGAATACACAGAAATCAAATTGACTACATCTATGGAAAGAGATGGTGGAATCACCATACCCCCTCCCCAAATAAAAGAACAGGAAACAGACCCTCCATTGCTTATATAGCTGAAGCTAAAGGAAAGAAAAAAAAAAAAAAAACAAGTCCATGAGAGTCAAAATATGACCTTGAACACATTCCACCTGAATTTAGAGATCATCTAAAGAACAGATTAGATGTAATAGACATTAAAGCCTGAAGACTAGAAGAGTTGTGGGATTACATCAAGAATATCTTACAGGAAGAAATCAAAATGTCATTAGAAAGATAAGAAAGAAGAAAAAGATCAAATGCATGTCAGAAGAGACTCCAAAAAGTCTTGTCTAGCAGACAGATGCTAAAAAAATAAACGTAAGAGGAGGTAAAGGAGCTAAATAGAAGCTTTCAAAGAGCAACTTGAGAAGACAAAGTCAAATATTATAATGAAATGTGGAAAGACCTTGAGTTAGAAAACCAAAAGGGAAGAACATGCTCAGCATCTGTCAGGCTGAGGTAATCAAAGCAAAAATTCAAGCCTCAAGTTGAAAAATTGAAGGATTCTATGGTCAAAATGCAATTCAAACGACTTTGCAGTCTGGCTCATTAGCCGGGGGTTCAAGCTTACCTTGGAAACCCTATACAGGGTCGCTATGGGTCAGAATCAATTCAATGGCACTTAACAACAACAACATTGGGCAAAATATTGATTGATGCAGAAAGCATCAAAAGAAGATGGAAGGAATACACAGAGTCTCTGTACCAAAAAGAAATGGTCAATGTTCAACCATTTCAAGAGTTTGCATATGATCAAGAGCCAGTGATAATGAAGGAAGACATCCAAGGTGCACTGAAAGCATTGGTAAAGAACAAGGCTTTGGAAATTGATGGAATACAAATTGAAATATTTCAACAAATTAATGTAGCACTAGAGGCACTCACTCATTTATGCCAAGAAATTTGTAGGACAACTACCAAATCAACTGATTGCAAGAGATCCATGTTTATGGCAATTCTAAAGAAAGGTGACCCAATGGAATAGGGAAGTCATTGGAAAATGTCATTAATATATTATGCAAGTAAATTTCGGTAATGATAATCCAAAAATGTCTGCAAATGTACATTGAGAGAGAACTGAGAAAGGTTCAAGCCAGATTCAGATGAGGATGTGGAACGAGCGATATTATTATTGATGACAGATGGATTTTAGCTGAAAGCAGAGAATACCTGAAAGATGTTTATCTATGCTTTATTGACTATGAAAAGGCTGTGGAGTGTGTGTATCATGATGAGCTATGGAGAACATTGTGGAGAATGAATATTCTGGAGCACTTAATTGTGCTCATGAGGAATGTATACATAGACCAAGAGGCAGTTGTTTGAACAGAACAAGGGAACACCAAATGGTTTAAAATTAGGAAAGTTGTGCATTTGTAGTCTTTCATCATACTTATTCAATCTTTATGCTAAGCATATAATCATAGAAGCTAGATTTTATGAAGAAAAATGCAGCATCAAGATTGGAGTAAGACTCATTAACAACTTGCAATATGCTGATGATACAACTTTGCTTGCTGAAAGTTAAGAGGACTTAAAATATTTACTGAAGAAGATCAAAGAGCACAGCTTTTGGTATGGGTTGCACTTCAATGTAAAGGAGACAAAAATCCTCACCAATGGGCCTATAAACAATATCTATATAAATGGAGAAAATATTGAAGTTGTCAAAGACTTCCTTTTCCTCAGGTCAACCATCAACATTCATGGAAGCAGCAGTCAAAAAACTAGACTATGTATTGCATCCGGCAATTTTGCTGTACAAGGTATCTTTAAAGTGTTCAGGATCAAAGATGTCAGTTTGAGAACTAAGGTACATCAGAGCCAAGCTATGGAATTTACAATAATCTCATATGCATGTAAAAGTTGGACAGTAAATAAGTAAGAGTGTAGAAGAATTAATGTATTTGAGTTATGGTGTTGGAGGAGAATATTAAAATTACCATGGACAGCCAAAAGAACAAACCAATCTGTGTTGAAACAAGTAGTCAGAATGCTTGTTGGAAGCCAGGATGGCCAGACTTCATTTCTCATATTTCAGACATATTGTCAGGAGGGATCAATCACTGGAGGAGGATATTATGTTTGATAAAGTGGAACATCAGATAAAAAGAGGAAGACTCACACGAGATGGATTACACAGTGGCAGCCACAATGGGCTCAAAGAAGCAATGAATTGTGGGGTTGGTGCAAGACCAGGTAGTATTTCATTCTGTTGTACATAAGGTTGATATGAGTTGATATTTACTAGAACAACACATGACTTTAGTCTTTCTTTATATGTGTGTCTTTGCTTCTGTGCCTACTTTGATCATTTTTTGTTTTGTTTTTATTTATTTAAAAATTGGTTGGTTTAAAGCATATTCTGTACTGGTATATTTTCATTAATATAACAAAGAAAATACTATCTTAAAATGGATTAGATATGCAAGTAAAAGTATTAGAACTTACCATTCTTATTTTTGAAGAACTTATTTCAATCCTAACACCATGTAATTGGTCAGACTGATTTTCTTGAAGATAAACGTCATTGCCAAATCAATGTTACAAGAATAAAGAGCAAAAGGAAATGGAGAGGGAAAAGGACTGGGAATGGGTCAGGATAAGGAAAAAGAAGGAGGAGAAGGAGATATAAACTGAGATGAAGTAAAAGGACTCCAACTAATATAAGAACAAAATTAACCTGTAAGGAAATTTAATTATTCTTTAAATTAAGCAAAATCACCTAGGATTTCCTAAATTTCTTGCTAATCACCCACATCTTTCAAACTGGACAGCATATTTTTTACTGCAAATTGTAATTACACAATGTAGTCATCCTCTGATACCTTGGTCTTTATGTTGTTGTTGTCAGGTGCCATCGAGTCGGAACCGACTCACAACGACCCCATGCACAGCAGAACGAAACAATGTCCGATCCTGGGCCAAACTCACTACCGCTGCCACACCCGAGTCCATCAATGATGCCACCTGGCTGATCCATCTCATTGGGGGTCTTCCTCTTTTTCTCTGACCCTGTCTTGTAAAACATGATATTCTTCTCCAGCGATTGTTTCCTCTGGACAATATGTCCAAAGTAGGAGAGACGAAGTTTAGCCATCCTGGCCTCCAAGGAGCACTCTGGCTGCACTTCCTCCAAAACAGATTTATTGGTTCTTTTGGCAGTCCATGGCACTTTCAGTACTCTCCTCCAACACCACAACTCAAAGGCATCAATTCTTCTACAATCCTCCTTATTCACTGTCCAGCTTTCGCATCCATATGAGGCTATTGAAAACACAATGGCCTGGGTCAGGCGCACCCTAGTCCTCAAGCTGACATCTCTACTCTTCAACACTTTAAAAAGTTCCTGTGCAGCAGATTTGCCCAGTGCAATACGTCGTCTGATCTCTTGACTGCTACTTCCGCGAGTGTTGATAGTTGATCCAAGAATAATGAAGTCCTTGACAACTTCAATCTTTTCTCCATTGATAAGAATGTTGTTTATTGGTCCAGTGGTGAGGATTTTTGTTTTCTTGACATTTAGATGTAATCCATATCGAAGGCTGTGCTCTTTAATCTTCATAAGTAAATGTTTCAAGTCCTCTTCACTCTCAGCGATCAAGGTCGTATCATCTGCATATCGCAGGTTGTTAATGAGTCTTCCTCCAATCCTGATGCCACGTTTTTCTTCATAGAACCCAGCTTCTCATATTATTTGCTCAGCACACAGGTTGAATAAGTATGGTGAAAGAATACAACCCTGTCTCACACCTTTCCCAATTTTAAAACATTCAGTGTTCCCATGTTCTGTTCGAACAACTGCTTCTTGATCTAGGTACAGATTTCTTAGAAGTACAATTAAGTGTTCTGGAATACTCATACTTCTCAATGTTGTCCATAGCTTGTCATGATCCACACAATCGAAGGCCTTTGCGTAGTCAATAAAGCACAGGTAAACATCCTTCTGATATTCTCTGCTTTCAGCCAAGATCCATCGGACATCAGCAATGATATCTCTCGTTCCACGGCCTCTTCTGAATCCAGCTTGAACCTCTGGAAGTTCTCTGTCAATGTATGATTGCAGCCGTTTCTGTATATGGTCTTTATAGTAGTTACTAAACGGATCTTACTTTCTCTCTGGCCTTTGCTAAAATGAGTAACTGTAGCTTACAAGTCTGTATTGCAAAAACAGAACACAAAACAAATATTCAACCCCTTGTAATTTTCCACAAGTCTTTCTACCATCAGGGTCTCACCGCTCTGAACTATGATTCTATGCTTTTTCATTTTTCACCAAGTTCAAGTTTCATTCATGGTAGCTTTTTTCTATTCTTTGAGCACTTAATGTGCATGCTCATAACCATCTTAATGCCTTCATACTTGATGTTCTTTCTCCCAACTGCTTTTCTTCATGTAATCCTATGGTTGACTCCTCCTTGATTAGCTCACTGGAGTCACTTTTCCTGCATACCAGTACTCCATACCACCCATATTTAAATATTCCACTGCTTCTTTCTTCTTCAAGTTGTTGCTGTTAGGTGCCTTCAAATCAGTTCTGTCTCATAGAGATCTTGTTGTATAGGGTTTCTGGGGAGCAGCTGATGTGTTTGAACTGCCAACCATGAGGTTAGTACTACATTGCTTATCCTACAGTGCCATACCAAGACTCCTTTTACTTTTAGTATGTGCAAATTTCTGAACTAGTATTATTTGCTTATTTAGTCATCAATATTAAGTCTAACACTATTAGAATCTTAGCTGTTTGCCATAAGGATTCCAAATTATGCACATTTATATTCTATGGGTTAGAACAAGGCTGAGATATAAGTGATAAATAAATGTAAGTACAAAGATTCATGTAAAAAAGGAAATGAAAAGACAACAGAATTTTTCCACCATTTTTTGGAATCCCCCTTTTTTTTTACTGAATGAATGCATTGACATAGTTGGCAGCGCATGGATTTCATCCAAATTTTAACTTTATAAAATGCTACACATTTTCTCAACTGTATCACATGTTATTTATTTCATGAAACCACTAATTTTCAGACTGATTTTGACATTGCCTTCCTTTGAACCATTGATGCTCATTCTGATGTTATTCAAAATGTTTTTTTTTTTTAATTTTAAATTATTTCCTTTAAGACTGATCACTAGATTGTTATCAAGTCAAGGAAATACACCAGATTTATATATTTTGTCATCCTAATTTAATGTATATTTTTGGCTAGCAATAAATACTTATTCTTGAAAAAAATATTAATTTTGTTTACTATTTATCCTTGAATAAGTTTTAGCTTATTTTTTTCCTCATGTATGTATTCCTATATTCTAGACAAAAAAATGGCAAATAACTTCTGAAAGAATGAATGATTGAATATTTGTTGCAGTGAATTCATTTTTACCTGAAATATTATTTTATTTAGATCAAATAGATAAAATAATAATAGTCAGCTAAACCTTTAAAATAAAAAACAAAATAGTCAGCTAGATCATTAGCAACATCAAGTATTAAATTTATTTCAAGGCTGCTACATTTTGACTAATCACTTAAAACACTTATTTTATCAAAATGTGTGTTAAGATTACTGGAGTTTTAATTATGCCTAATTATTAATCTGGCAAGTAGTTAATTAAGTATAGTATGAATGGTTTAGTGATTAAAAATTATAAATCAGGTTCTAAGACTAATGTGGTTAGAAACTTAATATCTGAGAAGCTGTGTGCCTTTTGACATAAACGTCAGCTTTCCGACATTGATTCCTAGGTGTTTCAGCCAACTGGAAAACATTTTGTTGGTTCTTAGACTATATTTCAAAGAAAACCCACTGCCACTGAGTCAATTCTGACTAAAACAAACAAACAAAACAAACAAACAAAAATGTATAGGCTAAAATAGAACTGTTCTATAGGTTTTTCAAGGCTGTGAATCTTTATGGAAACAGACTGCCTCATTTGTCTCATCTTCCTTCCACAGAGCAGCTGGTGGTTTCAAACTGCCAAATTTTTTCCATTAACAGCCCAGAGCTTACTCCACTACACCACCAATGCTCCTTAATCTATATTTACCCTCAGTAAAGGTCTGAGAATGAGATGTAAAAATTTATACCTTAAACTAGACTGACGGGCAGACATTTTAAACTAAATTTATATCTAATAACTTGACAAAAATGATACTTGTTAGACTTACTTGGGAATATGTTGTTTTTCTTTAGCATTATTCTATTAGTAATGCAAATGTTTAACAATTTATAGGATTGTATATAAAGTTTCTGCAAATTAAAGAAAGTCCTCAATTTTTAAAACTGATGAACAAAAAACAGAGCTATTAGGCAGATGTGGTTTATATGTCAGTTTTTAAATGAATAGACAGTAATGTTGAGGTTTAATGATTTCCGCAACATGATGTCACTAGCAATTATTAGTTGAAAATAATATATTTGTAGACTTTTTTGCTTAACAGAAGTAGAGAAATTCACAAATTATAATTATTATCATTATGAATAGACTTTCATATAAATTTTAAAAAAAATAAAAAAGAAATACCTTGCCTTTATGAAGCCAATAATCAGCAAACAAATCATTTTCAAACAACTACTTTACAAATTCAAGGACTCTATGACCTATCCATGGACTTCTGGTGTGGCCTTGTAGGATCAGCACTGGACTGTTGAACCACAAGGTTGACAATTCAAAATCACCTTGGAAACCTTATACAGGGTGCCAGAAGAATTGTGGGATGACATCAAGAATATCACACATTAAGAAAACAAAAAGTCATTAAGAAAACAAGAAAGAAGGAAAAGGACAAAACGGCTGTCAGAAGAGACTCTGAAACTTGCTCTCCAG
>NW_006408720.1:4735920-4737255 GCF_000296735.1 Chrysochloris asiatica | reverse complement strand
AACAACAACAAATCAATAGGAGAAAACTGCAGCAAATAAAAAGTAATATTTCTGTGTTAAACGATGTAAATATTAAATACAGATGCTTGTTTATTTAAATAAAAATGGCGATCAAACTTATGCAGTTATTATAGAAATGGAAATTTGGAACAAATACAATATAGATGTTATACATAAAACAATTATACTTAAATTATCCTCAATGGTGAATAGCAACTATGAATAACAATACAAGGCTACTAAATTGTTTCACCGAACCTTACTCTAAAGTGTTTTATAGCATTGCTTGTTTATAGAATGCTGCATAGATTACTGAAATAGTTCTATGAGGGCATTTCATACTGAATAAATTAGAAAGCGCAGTTAGCCAGTTAAATTTAAGAAAGAAATTAAAAGGTATAAACAAGGAAAAATAACACATTTTAAAATGAGTCTTGAAGAAAGATTAATAAATTCTATTTGCTATGTTTACTATTTGAGCATAAAATATCAAGACAAACTAGTAAAGAAAATTTATGAAAACATTAACGTGTTCAGATGCCTTTAGACTTGAGCAACAATTCAGTGCACACATAATGTAATGCTTTGTTTTGTTTTGTTTTTACTTCAATCAGACCACTATTACTGGTATACCATTTTATACACTGACTATGGGCAAGTGATAAGGTTCATTTAGCTGCATAACATATATCCCAGAATAATCTTAGGTGACTTCACAGAGCTGCTTCCTCAGTTTCAGTTCACAGACAACCTGCCTTATTACCTATCTTCGTGTTCAATTAATGGTTCCAGTTCCCTTGTTTCATTATCATTTTAACATTTAATCAATCCTAATTAAACCAGAGCTGAGAATTCTCAACATCCTCCACCTCATCCATTATAGAAGTTCATATTTTTTTCTTCCAAATGTTCGATGCATTCTCTACAACTTAACACTTCCATAAAATACTTTGACAAAGATGGATTACTGGATAATGATTCAGTTTCAACCATGCTTCATTTCTGTTTTCAAAATATTAGAGGAAATATCTTGTAAATTACAGGATTTGCTTCCAAGATGCATTTTCAGATATATCTTCCTGAAATATGCACATAGATTAGAGTAACAAATATTGCCAATAAATAGTAAGATAAAATGAGCAAACTGTAAATTTTTTAGCCACCATTTGTCTGTCAATTTGTCTTGCTGAATGCAAAGAGGACTTAAAATACTTATTTTTCTTTCTTTTTTTTTTAAACATGGCTAACTTCATTCAGAGCATTAACTTGGTCTTCTGAGTTAGTTATGTATTTTCTCATTTGTAAAGTGTTAGTTAAATGTATTTTCATAAGCAA
>NW_006408720.1:4734119-4735680 GCF_000296735.1 Chrysochloris asiatica | reverse complement strand
GTCAAATATTTCATTTTGCTTGGATCAACCATCAACACTTATGGAAACAGAAGTAATAATTTCTTCCATTAGGCAAATCTGCTGCACAAGACTTCTTTAAATTGTTCAAAAACAAAGAGGTCAGTTTAAGGACCAAGGTGCACTTGCTACCTTACATACCTGGATTTTAATGAACTCAGAGTGCTTGGTGGAGGGCAGCAGCCACATAAGTTTTGCATCCCACCATAATATCTTACAGTTTTGTACTAATTTTGATGGATTGCCACTAAAGAGTTTTTAGCATGGAAATTAGTAAATATATTTAAAATTGCTCTTTTAATTAAGTGAAGATTTGTCTTCAAAGGAGCCAGATTTCACGCTGAAATATGTTTGAAGGCTACCACAGTACTTCAGGCAAGAAGTGACTACAGTTCATAATGGTTGTTAGTAATTGAGTCCTTCAGGATTTGCTTATGAACTCATCATTAATTATAGGAGTATGACATCAGGAATGGCTCTAAGTTCTCTGGGCTGACATGTAAGATATTTACTGCAATGAGGGCTGATAGGCAGGAACAGGTGGCACTGGGGATGGAAGGTAGATGAATCAGCTACTCAGAATTGGCTATGGCAAATTTGTGTCTGTTGTTGTTAGTTGTAATGGAATTAAATATGACTCATGGTGACCACCTGTGAACAGAATAGATCTGCTTCATTGGGACTGTGACCACTCAGAAGGAGCTCAACAGGCCTGTCTTCTGAGGTGCCTCTAATCTATTTCAAACAGCCAAGTTTGTGGATATTAGTTGAATGCTTAGCCACTTATATCACCCAGGGACTCATTTGTAAAACCTATTGAAGAGGAAATGTTAAGTAGTCAGCTGACTGCCCAAGTCTGAAGTTGAGCAGACCAGAGGTGAAAATGTAAATAAGGGAAGCTACAGAAAAAGAGGACTTCTGGTATGGCATGTAGGATCAGCACTGGGCTGCAAACCACAAAGTTGTTAAAACCCACCAGATGCTCTTCAGAAAACTTAAACAAGGTCGCTAAGAGTTGAACCTACTCAATGGTGCTTTACAACAACAACACAGGAAAGGAGGTGAAATTGATTTCTTGAACAGATGATAATCTCTTCACATCTCCTACCTAACCCTGTTGGATTTAAAGTATTACAGAATTGACTATAATTTAGGGCATAATAGGGATCAGGAAGCATGTTGGCAGATGGGCAAAATGTACTTCATAGCAAGGAGATTATGTCGATAAATGATGCATTTGTCTTTTCTAAAGTTGATTAAAATAAATTCTACAATGACAGTGCAGATAATTTTTAATTCACCTTCAAAGTCAAATTCACCAGCCACTCCTTGGTAACCCTATCACAGAAATTGCTATGAGTAGGAACCAGCTTAACAGCACTTAACAACATGAACAGAATTTCTAGAATTAAAGAAAACACATAAAAGTAAAGTTTAAAATCAATATATTGTTGTTCTTATTGTTAAGTGCCGTCAAGTTGGTTCTGACTCATAGCGAGCCTATATAGGGTTTCCAAGGAGTAGTTGGCAAGCTTGAAGCACC